>NW_015505882.1:424281-464421 GCF_001515645.1 Sinocyclocheilus grahami | reverse complement strand
TCTCTCTCTCTCTCTCTCTCTCTCTCTCTCTCTCTCGCTCTTCCCCAGTTGACTGGTGGTTATTTTTAGCACTATATGCGAGACAAATACAATGCACAGAAACCACAGCAACTCATGCTCCAAACTGCACGGCACGTGTTTTTGTGATTTTTGTAGATGGTGATATCATGTGTGAGTATAATGTGCTTTACATTCCATTCCAGATACTGCATAATACTCACTGCCCTAAATGCTACAGATAAACTCTTGGATTCTTTTGGCTTTGTGCAGCTTATTTTAGTCGGATGTTCCATCAGCAGCTTCTTGTTAATGTGTTTTCTGATGTGCTTTACATTCCATTCCAGATACTGCATAATACTCACTGCCCTAAATGCTACAGATAAACACTTGGATTCTTTTGGCTTTGTGCAGCTTATTTTAGTCGGATGTTCCATCAGCAGCTTCTTGTTAATGTGTTTTCTCTGCAGTGTCAGAAAGTTTGTTCTGCCTACACTCTTAAAAATAAAGGTGCTTCAAAAGGTTCTTCAAGCGATGCCATAGAAGAACCATTTTTAGTTCCACAAAGAACCATTCAGTCAAAGGTTCTTTAAAGAACCATCTCTTTATTACCTTTTTATAATCTCAAGATCCTTTATTCGCCACAAAGAACCTTTTGTGAAACAGAAAGGTTCTTCTGATGTTGAAGGTTCTTTATGGAACCATTTAGACAAAAAGGTTCTTCTATGGCATCGTGAAGCACCTTTATTTTTAAGAGTGTATGCTTTAGTTAAAGTGAGCAGCACAGCCACCTGTCTCCTCAGAATATCTCTCAACTGAGAGAGAGAGAGAGGTGGATCATAATATCATTTATGCAAAATGAACCACTACAACAATAATAAACACTTGACAAATGATATTCATCTGATTTTCACAGTAAAATTAGCACCCCTTTATGATTGAATTCAGGGGTGTTTCTAGCCTTTCAACAGTAACAGGCAACCCATAAAAAAAAAATGTGGCCATATTTTCTTATTCTTTTTTTTTAATTTATTTTTTTATACTCTTTTGGTTATAAATCATCTTTACCTGCAGTACAGAGTCATTCACAAGCTGCACATGCAATAAAGAGCTGCTTCATCATTTGAAAACAATAGAAGACATTTGCTAGGTTTGTTTCCTACAATTAATTATAGGTAACTATCCACCTCACCCAGAGCTTTAAAAAAAAAAAAAAAATATCCCAATATTTTTTCAGTGTGAGAACCCACTGCAAGCGATCCAGTGCATGTGTGAACTGTCATAATTAATAAACAATTTCAGTCCGTTTTACAAACCTGTTTGACCGATTTGTAAATCTGACATTAATAGTTCTGAAACTGTTCTCTGGCATCCTAAATTTATATGACTTTCTTCTTTCAGATGAATACAATTACCCCCCCCCCCCCAATCATAAAGTCAGGATGAGCATCTAGAAGCAGCTCCAGACCTCTGATGAAATCATGCAAACAAACACAAAGGACATGATCTGCACCAAATCGTGAGTACAACACACCTCTTTACTCTGCATGCTTCTATGTATATTTTACTATAAAGGTTTTCACCAAAAATATTTAAAATGTGCTTCTGCTGTTGGATTGTTGTGATTGGGTCAGAGATTCTGTTTGTGGCCTTTGGTAGCCATATAATAATATCTTTCAATTCTTCTATAAAAAGTTGAAATGACAGAGTTTGACTGCGGTTGTATGACAGTAAACACTGGTCTTCAGGACATGGATACTGTACTGCCCAATTGGTGTTGGCAGAAGTTAATCCTTATATAATGAAAATGTCTGCTTTATATTTAGATGAGTTATGTTGTTTTATATATAGTATGTGCTTTATTGGTCTATAGCAGACTTCTGGTCATGTACCTCTTTTTTGATCCTTTAAGAACATCCACCTAATTGACATTTCTTTGAGATTTAGTTTAAGTACTTTTAGTTTAAGATACATCACAATAATTATAATTTTAGAATTAATGAATTAGTTAGTATGTTGTTGCATGTGTTAATATGCAGACTTGGAATTTCAATTCAAACACTAATATTTTCTGTATAATGTAAAATACTCTATTATAAATGATATATATATTTTAATGCATTTAATAATATGTTATGAAAACAATATAATGTGTCAATTGTAGTCTAGTCCATCTTAAAAACTTTCCCTGTCTGTCTGGAAGCACTTGGTTACATATCAATCCTGCTTAAAATCAGAAATTATAAATACATAATGTAAGAAAAAAGTACTGATTTAAAATCAATTCTATATTTTTAGTGGTGAAGTGATGGTATCAGGTGGAATTACCATGGTAATGATTTATACTCTGGTACTGAGTACCATAGTCATACAATGGTATTACCATGGTACTTTTTTGCATGTGTCAGTAAAATTTATTTCACTAGCAATCAAGCTAAAATTGAACAGTGAGTTTGACTGTGGGAATATGCCCTCATGTTGCCCTCCAAGGTCTTATGTGACATGAGTGACAGACAGACAGTGCCATGATATATTTTCAGGTCACGGTTCAGAGCCTGCTGTAAACTCCCACAGCAGCGGGTGTTGAGATCTAAATGCGGTACTGGCTTATCTGACTCTTGGTGAGCCAAATGTGTCAGGATAGAAGAGCTGCGCTTCCACCTCTACCGGACGTTTATGGTTGTCTAAGAATACACAGCACAGATTTAGTCTTTTGTATATGCTCCATTACATCAGCAACCACTGAATTATTTATGCAAAGATTTATTACTCTCATGATACTTTATGCATCATATATGTGTGATTATGCATGAATATATGAATAGTCAGATATCACTTTTAAATTATAATATACGCAAGTGGTGGGTTCTAATGCAGGTCTCATGTAGTTATGGACTCTAAGCTGAAAACACTGAGGAATTTTGAACATCTTGAATCTGATTACACAGAGGAACATGAAGATCCAAGAGATTACTGCTACGGTGAGCCCCTTTAAATCTGTAATCAAATTAAAGAGACTGAAGAGCCATGTAGTCAATAAGGTCATTAGTACAATATAGTGATTCCATAGAAAGCCCTTTTCTGGTTCCCCAGAAAACCTCCAGTGAACAGTTCTTAAAATAACCCCTTTTCCCATAGTGTAAAGAACACAAAGAACCTTTGTGCAATAAAATGTTTCCATGGATATTAAAGGTTCTTCATGGCCAATTAAGAACCTTTGTTTTTCTCTCTCTATAGGTGGGTATCACCCAGTGCAGGTGGGCGATGTGTTTAATAAGAGATACAAGGTTCTGTCAAAGCTGGGTTGGGGTTATTTCTCTACTGTATGGCTCTGCATTGACCTCAGGTACTGAAACTTTGTGTTTTATGGGTTGCCTTGCATGTGTAAATGTGTGTATTGAAGTGTGCATGTGTGTTTAAAAGTTCTCAAGTGTCCGTTGTGGTTTTGCAGGTCAGGCAGGCATGTGGCAGTGAAGGTGTTGAAGAGCGGAGCTGGATTCACTCAGGCTGGCCAAGATGAACTGACATTACTGCGATGTGTGAGTGTCTCTCGCTCTCTCTCTCCCTGGTTCTTTGTCTCTCTTGCATTGTGTGTTTGTACATAAATCTCAAAAGTTTTCCCTCTCTCCAGGCTACTGGTCCCACAGCCCGTAACCCTCTCAAAGGACGTATTGTGCAGTTACTGGATGAGTTTAAGATAGCTGGTGTGAACGGCATTCGTATCCTTTCATAATATCATTTATGCAAAATGAACCACTACAACAATAATAAACACTTGACAAATGATATTCATCTGATTTTCACAGTAAAATTAGCACCCCTTTATGATTGAATTCAGGGGTGTTTCTAGCCTTTCAACAGTAACAGGCAACCCATAAAAAAAAATGTGGCCATATTTTCTTATTCTTTTTTATTTATTTATTTTTTTATACTCTTTTGGTTATAAATCATCTTTACCTGCAGTACAGAGTCATTCACAAACTGCACATGCAATAAAGAGCTGCTTCATCATTTGAAAACAATAGAAGACATTTGCTAGGTTTGTTTCCTACAATTAATTATAGGTAATTATCCACCTCACCCAGAGCTTTAAAAAAAAAAAAAAAATATCCCAATATTTTTTTCAGTGTGAGAACCCACTGTCATAATTAATAAAACAATTTCAGTCCGTTTCACAAACCTGTTTGACCGATTTGTAAATCTGACATTAATAGTTCTGAAACTGTTCTCTGGCATCCTAAATTTATATGACTTTCTTCTTTCAGATGAATACAATCTAACTAACGTTAAAAAAGTGAAATCGCAATCAACCACCCCTTTAATAGAACTCCCATTGTATTCATCTGAAAGAATAAAGTCATAAACCTAGGATGGCTTGAGGGTGAGTAAATCATGGGGTAATTTTCATTTTTGGGTGAACTATCCCTTTAAGACTGTCACTTGCTGCCACCTACTGACATAATGCTGAGTCACTAAAAATCCCCAACACACTAATAAGTATTCTAGGTGGACCTTCATTTGCAGAATTTCAGCCAAAATTTGTAGGCAAAAAAGGTATGTCAATAGCTTAGCGATGTATTAAGCCCTGCTAACAAAGCCCTTTGAAATCAAGCAGCTTGAACCTGAGTGAAATTTGAGCTTGAACCATATAAAATTACTGGATTTCAACAGTTTATAATAACAAGAAATGTGACTGCATGTGGAACGCTACAGTTTAAAAGTCCCATATTTTCAAATTCAAAGACAAACTAACTGTTGTATAAAATTCTCAACATTTCAGATCTGTTCTGTGGGAAATTTGGGGTATACTTTTATGGTATTTTAGTCTTTATATAATACAGAAATACATATTGAGAGTTGTTAGTTGATTCTTGACCACTATGTAGATATTTGTCTGGTGTTGGAGCTGCTGGGACCAGACTTGCACTGTTGGCAAGTGTGTTTTGGGAATCCAGGTCTCTCTCTCACCGGTGTCAAACAGGTCATCACTCAGGTGAGACACTTCTAATGTGTGTAAAGTTTCATGTAGACCTGGTGTCTAAAAAAGAAAGACCGTATAAATCAGCACAAGACCTGAAAAACTGTATCTGTCTCAGGTGCTTGAAGGTCTGGAGTATCTTCACAGCCACTGCAAGATCATTCACACAGACATCAAGCCTGAGAACATCCTGCTGTGTCTCACACAGTCCTCATCTCATCCTCCAGGGGGCGCGAAACAAACTTACACTTCAGCCATTAAAACCACAATCCTCCAGGATCCCGGTAGGAAAATAATTAAATGTGAATGAAGTAAATCATTACATTGTATCACTGTAATATATGTAGCATTAATTAATCATCTACTACTTTTACACAGAAGCAGCTGCAAAGCCTGGAAACTTGGATAATATCACAGTGAAAATTGCAGATCTTGGCAGCTCATGTTGGGTGGTGCGACACATTCAGTGAATTCATATAATGCTTTCCTCAATGTCAAAGAATGCACAGCATGCTCTTGTGGAAGCATATGGATCAATGAAATCACTTGATGTCTATACCTGATTAGATTACTTAACCTCTTTTCTTGTTGTTATAGTACAAACACTTTTGTCAAGAGATCCAGACCAGACAGTATCGCTCTCTGGAGGTTCTTCTAGGCTCTGAATATGGTCCTCCAGCTGACATCTGGAGTGTGGCCTGCTTGGTGAGTCTACAGCTGTCGACAGTGTTTGACGAAATAGAGCCATCCTACTAGAAAATTTAGTCTAGTCTACTGTTTAGCACATGACTGGATTACTTGGATTACTTAATTGTAAGCAGGCATTGATCTTGTTGTTTGTAGTTTTAAGCCATATTTATTGGGGGAAAAAAGTTAATTGTTTAAAACATTTGCTTCAGTTTTGATGCATTAGAATGATAAAATATATAAAAACTATATTTTATTAAATAAATATATTAAAGGAGGAGAAACAATAATGTACAGTATGTGGAAAATAATGTGTTTTTTTTACTTTAAACCGCATAAACACATTTCATTACACCAAATACACAAAATAATGTTCTTTTTAACAGCATCATATTACCCCTTTAATATAAATCTAAGTTTATCATTAATATAAATGTATTTTTATAATTTTATATGTATTATTAATCATTTCTTTTCAGAGCTGAGTAGATTATACAAATTACAGATTACTTTATGAAAACTGTAGTTTGTAACAATCTAGGTTACTCATTTTTAGGTAACATAATCTGGCTACTTTTTTTAGATAATTTTTACGAATTCAGAAGCATGGTTTGCAAATCTATTTACACAACATTTGTGAGTATAGTCAAAGCATGACGGTAGGATTTTTAGGAAGGTAAATTTAAAAGAGAAAAAAATAATAATTTACTAATTATGTAATCTTTTTTAAATCTGATCATGTAATCCCAATTACATGTAATCAGTTACTACCCAACACTGTTTCTTATTATCTGTATTATTTTTCAATAGGCATTTGAGCTTGTTACTGGTGATTCCTTATTTGAACCCAAAGCAGGGCATAATTTCTCCTTAGAGGAAGGTAAACTATTTAATAGCCATCAACAATATTTTTAATAGAGAAGTGTAGATTTGTGGGGTTCACCATTTCTATTATTTTTAGACCACCTGGCTCATATTATTGAGCTCCTGGGTAAGATCCCAGTGTCAGTGGCTCTGTCTGGGAAATATTCCTATCAGTATTTCAACCGCAAAGGTAAGTACAATATTAGATTTGTCTTTCCTTATTCATCTTGGTGTGGAGACAGGTCAAATTCATAATTTTAGTGCAAGAAAGATGTGTATGTTTACCAAAGTAAAATTAATGTTATTCTCCAAAAGAATTCTTGCAGTGGTTTCATTGCTTTAACTACGTTTGTTGTTGCACAGGTGACCTGCGGCGAATAGCTGTCCTCCGTGTATGGGGGCTGTACGAAGTGCTGGTAGAGAAATATCACTTTCTCCTCAGAGAGGCCTCACTTTTCTCTGATTTCCTGTTACAGATGTTGGACTTCCTGCCAGAACGGAGGGCAACAGCAGCTCAGTGTCTCAAACATCCCTGGCTAAAGCTGTAACCCTCTCTGGCTTTTTTTACTTGAATAAGTTTCTGTTCATGTCTGTTTTGAGTGTGTCGAATGAAAAGGCCATGGCTCCAAACTGTTTTTTTTCTAAATGGGACTGTTCCAAATCTGTAAGACTTTCTTTCCTCTGTGGAAAACGCAAACAAGATACTTTGATAAATGTCTCTGTATTGAGGGTCAATGGGGTCCAATGTTTTTTGGGCACAACATTCTTCAAAATATCTTTGTTTGTGATCCAGAGAAAGAAATGCATACAGGTAACATTAGGGCAAGTAAACGATGACAGAATAGTCATTTTTGGGTGAACTATCGCTTTAAACAAGGATGGCTGGGTCTGTAACATAGATTTGTACATATAGCAAAGCTTGCATAGCAAATATATTTAAAGCTGTGGAATGTGTTTAATCGTCTGGTACATACATTCCACTCTTCAATAAGGCCTGTAGTGTTTCAATGCATAGATCAGCGACTAAGATCCAGAGAAAGAAATGCATACAGGTAACATTAGGGCAAGTAAACAATGACAGAATAGTCATTTTTGGGTGAACTATCGCTTTAAACAAGGATGGCTGGGTCTGTAACATAGATTTGTACATATAGCAAAGCTTGCATAGCAAATATATTTAAAGCTTTGAAATGTGTTTAATCGTCTGGTACATACATTCCACTCTTCAATAAGGCCTGTAGTGTTTCAATGCATAGATCAGCGACTAGAAGCTATGATGACCATTGAGTAATATTGGTGCTCTGAGATGTAAGTAATGTTTCTGAGTTTAGATATACCAGGGATCCTCAAATCTGACCCACGAGATCCACTTTCCTGCAGAGTTTAGCTCTAACCCTAATCAAACACACCTGAGCATGCTAATCAATGTCTTCAGGATCATTAGAAAATCACAGGTAGCTGAGTTTGATCAGGGTTGGGGCTAAACTCTGCAGCGCATTCGACCTCCAGGGTAAGATTTGAGGAACCCTGAGATATATTAAACAAATCACTGTTTTTTAATCAAAGTGTAAAGAATGAACCTACAATGAGTGTTATGTGTTTATAGATAAATGTTTTTTTTTTCTTAAGACACTTCACTGTATTCATTTGTCACTGTGAATTTGAATGTCCGTTATAATAATGTACACTCATCTGTTTTTCAAGTAAGATTTGAGGAACCCTGAGATATATTAAACAAATCACTGTTTTTTAATCAAAGTGTAAAGAATGAACCTACAATGAGTGTTGTGTTTATAGATAAATGTTTTTTTTTTCTTAAGACACTTCACTGTATTCATTTGTCACTGTGAATTTGAATGTCCGTTATAATAATGTACACTCATCTGTTTTTCATCATCTGTTTGCCAATCTGCATAACCTTTTTTAGATTAAAATTAAACCTATATAATTTTTAAAGTAATAATATACAATGAAAACTCTACAATTAAAGCAATAAATCTTAATAAATTACAAAATGCAGATTTCTGGAATACTTGATTCTGATTGGTCAGTCTCAGCATTCAGCAGTCAGATATTTTCTGAAATCCTGCCGTTACTACTTTATGTCTCTTATATCACAGTGGAAGCTTTAACATAATATACAGGAACAGTTATCAAATCATTTCAACTTTTTGCCTTTCTCTCGATAGATAGACAGACAGGCATATAGATAGAACAACAGATATACATAGATAGGTAGACAGACATCTACCTATCAGACAGACAGAATGACAGAACGACAGATAGATATACAGACGTATAAATACAATGACAGAACAATAAATAAGTAGACAGAACAACATAAATTGACAGACAGAACGATAGGCTGACGGACAGAACAGATATTAAGACATAGAATGGCAGATGGATAGACATATGGATAGAACTGACAGGTAGAACAAGAGAAAGAAAGAGATAAACAGAAACACATACAGGTATATATATATATATATATATATATATATATATATATAATGATAGATAAGTTGACAGAATTACTTCAATAGACATGTGGACAGAACGACAGATAGATAGAATGATATTCAGAACATCAGTAAGACAGAGAGAACGCTCTTTGCTGGTGGAGTCTGCTGCTTCCTCTGTGTTGAGTTTGATCTCTTCCTCGTTGTCTTTGTCCTCCTCATTAGCAGCAAGCACTTTGGCTGAGCCGATCTCTAGCTCTACCACCTTTCTCTGTTTCCCTTCCTTTTCCAACCATCTGTAGTTGTAATAGTTCATGATGAAAAGGAAGATACCTCCAAGCAGCATCATCATGCCACAAGCAAAGTACATGTATTTGTAGTCCATGAAGATGTCGACCAGCAAACCTGAGGAAGATATCTGTGAATAAACATCCTGAACATTGTAACACAGAGAGATATGTCAGTCAGTGAAGATCTCATATTTGGACTTACCAGAGATTGGTGGCCCCAGCAGGACAGGCCCACACTCTATAATGGTAGCAAGCCCAACCGCACTGGAGAACCGCTGGGCTCCCACCAAATCCATGAGTACCTCGAACAGGAGAGCACACACCATCCCAAAAGCCAGGCCAAAGAACACTGCGTACACCACCAGGCCACTGTAACCTGGTAAGAGCGGACACATCATATGGCACAGGCCATTATATGTCACAGCGAAGCTGAAGAAATACTGGATCTTGGGTCTGATCCATCTGGTGTTGGCGACCAAACCCGTTCCTGGACGTGCAAACATGTCTACTAGAGCGAATATGGAGAGCAGGAATGCTGCGGAGTACTCATCTATCCCCTGATGCTTGGCATATGGTGCCAGGAAGACCACTGGAGCAAAAAATCCAAAAAACATGAGCACATTCCCCACCAGATAGATAAGGAAACCTCTGTGCTTGAAGAGGGAGACATCAATGAATTGGTTGACTTTCGTGGCACAGACTGACTGCTTGGACTCGTCTTGTCCAGCTGTCTGAGAGGTGACGTCCAGTTTTCCTGTGTCATTCTCATCAGTGGTTTTCCTCACTGGCAGTTTTGTTTTTATCTTGATGGGCCTCATAAGGGATCCTGCTACGCAGCAGTTGAGCAGCACTCCTCCGAGTATGAGGAAGCTTCCTCGCCATCCAAAATGGTCAAAGAGAAACTGGTTGAGGGGAGCCAGGGTGGACAGGAAGACCGGGCTACCCGCCATTGCCAGGCCATTTGCTATTGGCCTTTTCACAAGGAAGTATTTACCGATTATCGTAAGAGATGGTTGCAGGTTAAAAGCTAAGCCAAAGCCTGTAAAACAAAAGCATTTTATGTGAATTTTCAACGAGTTAACATTTGACAAAGTACATAAATCCTGTACTTGAGAAGTACAGATGTCCTGAGGACACATCACTCCAATAAAAGTACTCTACTTGAGGGTTAAATATAACCATGGCTTATTTGGCAACCCAGCGCTGGTTAAATATTGGACAGAACACATGCTGGGTTATTTTGACTGGTTGGGTTAAATGTTTGACCCTACATGTTGGGTTGTATTATTTGTTTAAAAATTACTATATAATTGCTGACTAAAAATGGGTTGGAAACTAGAAATCACACACTCAGAATTACTAGCGGCAACAGTAATAATCAAAAGGTGAACATTCATTTATAAGCAAGAACACATTGACAAATTGAATTTATTTGGGTGAATACAGCATAGTTTACACAATATTACATACATTTTAACTCGGTTAACAAGCATTTTAGAAATAAAAATGTCATATTTAAAAGTAACATTTTAATTCAAGTGTATTAAACTGTTCTCTGTTATGCTTTTTAACCAAAATAGTGCTGATTCTCGTGCTGGTGTGTCGCTGAAATCTGAGCCGGGGATGGGCTGCTGTTCGGCGGGGAAACTGCGAACCTCAGACCGCTGCCTCGTGTTTCACTTACAGCTGAAAGATGCCGTGACTGACTCCATAACCTAACCATAAACAACCAGTACTGAGATTAGAGAACATATTTTAACATCAAAATAAATTAAATTCAGTATTATAAATTGAAATCAGTTTATGTTATGCAAGGCAAAAGGTGTTTCTCTCATGCAAAACAACCGCTGCTGGTGCAGTCACCTGACTGACATCTCGAACCTGTATGTTGCCTTGTGTAAAATAAATCTTTTACAGCACAGTAAAGACTTTATAGATGAAATAAACCGTATACAAACCTTTCTTTCACTGAAGAAGTGCACCAGTTCGGCGGCGCAGACCGCTCTCTCTCCTGAAGAGGATGCAAAAAGCCCGCGCTTCAACACTCAAAACTCAGCGGATGGGCAGAAAAAATAACCCAGCATTGTAGGTATCAAAAGTAACTAGGATTTGACATACTCCATAATGCTCAAAATTCCTCTTTGAGAGAAGGGTCTAATGTTCCAGTCACACTGACATACACCACCATTCAAAAGTATGGGAAGATTTTTTATTTTTTTTTTAAAGAAATTAATACTTTTATTCAGCAAGGACACATTACATTGATCACAAGTGACAGAAAAGACGATTAATGTTTCAAAAGATTTCTATTTAAAATAAAAGCTGTTCTTTTAAAAAGTCAAAATCATAAAAAAAAAATGTATACAGTTTCCACAAAAATATTATGTGGCACACCTGTCTTCAACATTGATGATGATGATAATAATAAAAAATGTTTCTTGATCATCAAATCAGCATATTAGAATGATTTCTGAAGGATCATGTGACACTGAAGACTGGAGTAATAATGCTGAATATATTTGAAAATAAAAGTATTACTGTCTTTACCGTAAATTTCATCCAATAAATGCAGTCTTTGTGAAGAAACTTTTGAATGGTAGTGTAGATATGATGTTAAATAGTTTAGAGTCTGATCTAATACTATTTAGCAGTCAGCACACTGGAGTGATGCGAATCATTTTACTCCCTATTTTTTGCTCATTTTGAGTCGAACAAGACAGATTCAGTGATTTATTAATTTGAGACTTTCTTCAAGTGATTATTGAATTAGTGAGTGCTGCCACTGAAACTCACAGTTTTACAAATGCATAATAAAAGAACACATGAACAAATTGATTCTAAAGAATGATTCATTCAAAATCTCTATTACGTCTTGGATCAGTCACTTCACCTCAAAATAACAAGGAATGGCATGTTTTTCTAAAACCCAGAATATTAATTTAAACATGGAGATCAAACAGACAGATTTCACCTTGCAGTTGTAATCTTTGATCACACACACATGCACACACACACACACACACACACACACACACACACACACACACACACACGCACACACACACACACACACACACAGGGGAGAGACCCCCGCGGAATATATTTGAAAATAAAAGTATTACTGTCTTTACCGTAAATTTAATCCAATAAATGCAGTCTTTGTGAAGAAACTTTTGAATGGTAGTGTAGATATGATGTTAAATAGTTTAGAGTCTGATCTAATACTATTTAGCAGTCAGCACACTGGAGTGATGCGAATCATTTTACTCCCTATTTTTTGCTCATTTTGAGTCGAACAAGACAGATTCAGTGATTTATTAATTTGAGACTTTCTTCAAGTGATTATTGAATTAGTGAGTGCTGCCACTGAAACTCACAGTTTTACAAATGCATAATAAAAGAACACATGAACAAATTGATTCTAAAGAATGATTCATTCAAAATCTCTATTACGTCTTGGATCAG
Organism: Sinocyclocheilus grahami; assembly: GCF_001515645.1. NCBI lineage: Eukaryota > Metazoa > Chordata > Actinopteri > Cypriniformes > Cyprinidae > Sinocyclocheilus > Sinocyclocheilus grahami. Next base: position 451,678 of record NW_015505882.1, on the reverse strand, counting down.
TCACTTCACCTCAAAATAACAAGGAATGGCATGTTTTTCTAAAACCCAGAATATTAATGGAGATCTGGAGATCAAACAGACAGATTTCACCTTGCAGTTGTAATCTACACACACACACACATGCACACACACACACACACACACACACGCAGGGGAGGAACCCCAGTACACTGTACTGACCAATCACAATCTAGCATGGTTATTATTAGCAGAAGAACAATAGGACAAGCAAGAAAATGTATATTAATGTTATAAACGTTGAAATATGTACCTCCAATGACTCCCACGCATAAATACAAATGAAAAATTGTGGTGCCAAAAGAAGCCGCTACCATAGCAACCCCAACCATTAGCCCACCAACTATCACCACTGGGCGGCTCCCATAGCGGTTCACCAAAATACTGCTCACAGGTCCTGTAAGGTGACACAGAAAGATGATGCAATGCTCATATTAAAAGTAATACTAAAACCTTGACTTGTAAATCTAAACCTGATTTGGATGTGACTATGCAAAATTAGACTAAACAGGATCACAGCTCTGGCTCATTATGCAACCATGGGGACAAAGTCATCTTTGATTTGGGCTCCTACTGCTTTTTGGTTATTTCTAGCACATATTGAACGGCTCTGCCTGATTGTGGGAGCACCTAGAATGCCAAGAAATGGCGCAGCTTTCCAAAAATGACATGTATATATTACCATGCAAAGTTGAGTAATATGCTTTCTAACCTCCTGCATACATGGTAGCCAGCATGATGGAGGAGACCCAGGCTATCTCACTGTAGGAGATGGAGAAATACTCCTGGATTTCCTTGAAGTAGATGGTAAGGGACTTGGGAAAGGCGTAAGAGCAGCCGATGGAGATGAAGGATCCAAACACCACAGCCCAGCCCCAGCCTCCATCTGGAGGAGTGTAGCCCAGGTTTGTGGTAGCTGATTGGGGCATATTTGCTTTAGTTCCTCTCTAAAATAATAATAATAAAAAAAGTATGATTTCATCAGTAGTTTTCAATAAAAGTACAGAACACTTATCTACATTCACTCAGAAAACATTTAGAAACTTTCTAGTTGCTTGAAAATCTTTGTACACATTTATTTATCAATATATCTACATTTCCACTAACTAAAAACTTTCTAGGAAAAGTATATAAATATCTGCAAAGTATAAGAGACAGGATTAGTGAGCTTACCTCTCTAGGAGTTGCGAGACAACTGGCAAAGCTTCCAGATGGCTACATGTTCGTGCCCTGCTATCTTTTTTTCTTCTTCTTCATTTTCTTATCAGGTCTCTTTTTTTGTGGTTCTCCATATCACGTGAAATGCCTTGCCCTTTTTTTAAAGAGAGAGAGAGAGAGAGAGACTGAAGGCGTGGATACATTTTTTTTATTAAATTTTTATGAATATATAAGTAGCATTTTATATGCACATTTACACAGCCACATACACAATTTAAAATGTAACTAAATTTAATAAATAAATAAATAATAGCAAATTATTAAATTAAATAGTAATAGTAAGACTTGCAGACCAGTGTTGTTTTAGCATTATTTATATACTTTATTAATATTTTGAATAAGCTTTTATTTTTTACATTTCTGTATTAGTCATTTTGTGATGTGCTTTTGTCCTTTTTTATTAGTATTTCTATACTAAGTTTTAGTATTAGTTTAGTGAGAGTACCAACTCTCAGTTTTAGTTTCGTTTTAGTAAATAAGAACTTTATTTATTTAAATTAGTTGCCAATGCAATATTTATAATTTTCAATTAATTAAAAAAAAAGTTTTTCTTATATTTATATTTCTTTTTTATATTTTATTTGTTTATATGTTTTATTTTTAGATATCAATTACTTAGTATTTATTTAATAAATTGTTTAGTAATTTCAGTCATTTGACTCGAACTTATTGATTTCATTCAGTAAAAAAAAATTTTCACCTTTTTATAAATGCGAAAAATTAAATGTTTAATAGTTTTAGTTAACAATAACACCACTGTTGCAGACAGATTTTCTCTTGATAAACTTTCACCTAGCAGGTATGGGAATTCATCGATGTGTTATTATTTCATATCTAAATCCTAATGGTGATTTCAGACGAAAGTCTATCTCCTGTCTCTCCAGTAGATATCAGTGTTGTGTAAATGTCACACAGCAGGTCGCACCGCTTGCGGCCTAGTGGAAGCTTTTGCTGTAAAGGCCTAAACACATTCCTACTAATACAATCACCTAAAAATGTAACAATGTCTTCATGCAGTAACAATTCAGAGAATTTTACTTGAACAGCATCAATATTGTTATGAATCTATGGCATCTGTCTTGCTCTTCTGCTTTGTGAATCCAGTCAAATATATTTTTCATGATATATGCTTTTTCTAGAAAACTGTTTTCATTAAATATAATAATAGTTTTTTTTAAGTGCTTCAGGTTTTATTGAGTGTAATCTGTTTTGTTACTTTGCTCATTGCGTAATGTCCAAGTGCATTTCATTTGGATTTGCACCGATTACTGATATAATCGTGGCATAGTACATTGTGTTTTTTCACATTTTAGGTTGAATATTATATCTGCTTTACATATTGCTCATGAATCAGTTGCAGTTCATGCACAGGAAGTTATGGTGGCTGCACTATTTTTGCCTAGGGCTCATTTTCACTAAAGGAGTGTCTCCTATTTCTCAACCGTGTGGGGGGAGGGATTAAACAAAGGCCCACGGCTCCACACGGACTTGAGATAAACAAAAGAATTTAAGTGCGAAATCCTACGAAATTTCCTCCACATCCACAGCTAACCGACATTTAGCTGCCAGTTCGCAGTGGCTCTGCGCAAGCAAGCAGGTTTTTTGAGCGAGTGAGGCCTAGTTCTCTCTCTCCCTCTCCTCTGTGCTCTTTCCCGCACTCACTGCTGATCCTGCCAGTGCCGAACAAAGATGATTACTCAGGAAGCGCTTCGGCCAATCAGACGAAGCCTTACATCCTGCTAGTGGGAGGGCAGCCAGTCACGGCCCTGCTCTGATCAGACAGGCCTGAGCTCTGAGTGTGGAGAGGAGAGCCCTCCCTTGTCTAAAGGCTGAGGCTGTCCTCCATGTTTTAGAAGCATTGACATTACACTGTTTCAGCCATGCATCCACAGAGGTAAGCCTGATGTTTTCTTACGTCTGTCCTTTCTTGTCATTGTACTATTTTCATCCACTGCTAACACTGTGAATTGCAGATTTGACTCTCCAGTGACTGGGGAGGCCTAGCAAAGGCCTGTCTCTCAGAAAAACAGGGCAGAGGAGGAAGGAGGTGGGGGAGAGGGCCAGAGAAGGGGGGTCAGGCTCTCCCTCTCACTCTCCTGAGCTTTGGCCCGTGTGCTGCTCGGTCACATGGTTACACGGCAGACGAAGTCAGCTATCACTCATTGCTGTAGTGACAAACAGCTCAGTGACAGTCATTTCTGTATATGTAGGGCCCTCTGTTGATCTGCCCTACGTAGGGGGTGGAGGATCAGGGGGGTGGGGTGTTCGGGTGATGCACTTTTGTAAGCTGATTGCCTGTCCCATCGTCTGTTTGTGTCTCAAGGCCCGCCATAGAAAATGGAGGCATCTGTTAGGGCCTTATTAGAGAGCTGAGAGCCCCAGCTGTGGTCATTTTACACAGGCGCAGGATAGGTAATTCAGGACGTGAGCTACCAATGAGGGGCGGAGAGTTGAATTCGAAACTTTTTTTTTTTTAAATATGTATTCCATTTTATGCAAATGTTTGTTTTATGTTTTCAGGTTATACTTTTAGTTTCAGGAGGGATGTTAGATGACATTCTAGTCCATTCTTCATTTAGTGGGCGGTAAAGCTATTTTTTGTGCTGTTTTTGAACACATCCTTAAGAAAATAAATGGGCATTTGCATGTTTGCTAGTATTTTTTACTGTCAGTCACATTGCAAGTATGAGTTTAAAAATAGTCTGAGACACCATTTTTTTCAAGCATTGATTACTCTTGAATAAGGATTTTATCTGATTCATACAAATCATGCAAAGACTTTATAATAAGGAAATGGGGAAATAATTTTTCCTAAGGCCAATAATCAGCATGCATACTCTACAATGTAATGCCTGCAGACAGCCACATGGCAAAAAAACATCGAGTTAATCAGAATTATGGTTGACTTTCATTTTCTTTGAGCAGGAATTGTTTCCATTGCTTTATTGCAAAGTTAGCATTAGCACAGCTAAAATAATGTGAAATTAAAAGGTTGAATTCAGTTCCTTTTTAAACTTAATGTAAAAACAAAACAGATTCCTGTCATAGACTAGCCTGTAGTGTAAAACAGCATTTTTAAAAAGATTATTTGGATGGCGTTTACATATTATTATTCATCTCCTTTAAGTGTCTTTAGAGATTTATGGTGAAGTTAACAATAAAATAGCACTGCCACACACACACACACACAGCTGCTCCCAAAGACAAAACAAGCGAGCACAAACCACACGGGACCAAAAGCCTCCTGCCGCATTCCCAACGGATCCTTGGCCTTTCTAATGATATTTATAGCTGCGTTTAAAAAAAACCCCATTCAATACATATCATATTTCACCTGTTTATCAACAACAAATGGCTTGTGAGTTAGTTGTTGTAATTATGAACAATTAATTTAATTACAATCACAATACAGTCGGCTAGACCTTTGTATATTGTTAGCCTAGCTACTCTTTATGAGAAAATGACTGGAGGGTTTTACGTCGGTAAGGTGCAGCTCATGTTTTGTGTGTTCCCAGGGAGATTATGCCACTGCGATTGGGATTCCTGTCAAGGAAACAACGTTATAAAGGATTGTGATGACTGGCTTTCTGCCATTTGGAGGAAATGACCAGTAGTGGTCTGACAAGGCTATTTTGCCTGCGTTATATCAGCAAAGAGCAACAAAAAAAGTAAAATCGTATCAACAACGACATCTGTGACAGGAAACAACTGTGTGCTTGTAAAGTCACTTCTTGCGCTTGAAATGATTCGTAAAGTCACCGTGAACCACAAAGCTGCTCTTTTTAACAGCTCAAGATTACAATCTGGAAGAAAGGTTTGCCTTGTCTGAAAGGCAAAACGTTTGTTTGCATGTTGATACTCAAGTGCATTACCGCTTCACTTGTTTTTCTCAGCTGTGGCTCTTGAGACTGACCTATATGCACGGGTTTCTCTGGTTCTCTCTGTTTACTGTAAGCTCCTGTGCCATGGACGTGCCAGAGCCCGTGTCTCTGGCCTAGAGGGAGGGGGAAGGGGAGCTCGAGCAGAGCGGTGGGGGAAGGGAGGCACTCTCATTTCCTGCGAAGAGAGAAAAAAAAGACCTCGGCTCACTCTCTGACCAGTTATCTCCACATTCACAGCTCTTCTCTTTATTTGGTCTGTTAGCGAGGACCTCTGATTGTCTCTCTTCTCAGATGGTTCTAGAAGATCCTGTTTTGGAGGCCGGTTTGCTTGCAGAGCGGTGGTTTTCTTTCTCTTCATTGGATCAGCTTCAGGACTTCCTGTTTCTTTGATTTCAGTGTAGAGATCTGGATTTTCAGCCACGCAATTGGCTTGACATTGTTTAACTTTTCTGAAGCGAGCAGGAAAAGAGAGGCCTGGTGGATGGGAGTTTTTGATGTGACGTGGCCCTAATGTGACATAACATCCATGCGGCTCCTTACGGCCTCGCATTAAAGTCAAAAATGGAGTGCCCTCAGGCCCTGGGCTACACGCTTAGATGTGCATTTCCCACCTCAGACATTGCATGTCTTATTTAAGTTTGCTGAAACGGATATTCTTTTTCCAGACTTATGTCATTATTGTCGTTTCTGACACATAATCACTGATTTTTCCGAACAACCTGGAATATTTTCTTGTGAGAAAGGTGAGTTTTATTCATCGCCATGGAGGATTATGTGCCATTTTGGATTTTTTGGTGGATTTCTTCCTTTATATTGTCCTCTTGAAGGATGTCTCTGAATATCTAAAAGTACATGATTTTTAATCGTCAAGCCGTGGCCCTGTCAATGAGAATTAGTTAAAAGACTAAGGCCTCATTGTGGCCTAATGATCAATCCTCTCAGTCGTGCTCGTCGTTCTCAACACTGGTCCTAATTCTGACCTCATGTAATGGAGAACCGTTGCCAGCTTCTAATCTTTTCTGGTCTTTTCTTTTGCACAAAGACTGGGATCAAGGCCTTGTCGTTATAGGATTTTGTTTGTGCCATTGGCCTTGTACCGCCTCTTCTCTTTCACCTGTCATTTACGAGTTTCTTTTTGGTACCCGCCATTTCTGTCCTGCCCTTGCGGTTGATTGATTGACCGTAGTGGGTTTCCTCTGTACGGGGTTAAATAAGGCCTCATTGTGGTCAGGATACGTGTGGTTGAGTGTTAAGTAGAGTAGTCACCTCTTTTTGTTGTTGTTAATTTCTTCAGCTCAGAAACTCGAGCAGAACAAATTTTTATAGAAATCTTTCTTAAAACTGTCACATTAATTGTGTAAGACTCAAAGTATTTTACGCAAATTTGTTTTGGGTAGTCTTGTCCACTGAATTATCACTGGATAGAAATACCATTTCACAAAACTGTTGGATATATTAAACGTCAAATTTGTTGTGTTGTGCAAATAATGTTTTTTCAGCAGCACATACTAAAGGCCTTCGCTTGCCAAGAGCAATGCAATGTGAAAATTTGAACTGCAAACGACCAAAATTTTCATCTGTCCGATTGTAGGTTGGGCTACCTACAATGAAAAATGGGACGAATAAAAATGTGCTGTCACTCGTTGCAGTCGTGGCTGGTTAAATGGCATTTATGCTGACAATGATTGACTCATTGGAGATCTTCAAATCTCTGAGCTGTTGGTTTCTAGTCGTTCCTAATATTCAAATGTATCATGTGGCGAATTGCTCCTATTGGTTGTCGCTATTTATTTGCGCAAACTGATTGCGACATCAGTGGTCTCTGATGCTAATGTCACCAGAAATCACCTGTTCACTGAAAATGGTTTTCTTCAAACTGCATCTTTTTAATAATGTTTTTGAACCTTTTATGATGCCCATGCACTGTTTTTGGCACAGAAAATTCACACTTTAGCGCTTCCCGGTTTTTGTTTTTTTTAGTGACTGGTCAGGGCACTGTGTGATAGTATGGGTTATTTTAAGGCCTGCATCTATTTTATTTTCTAAGCGAATGACATATTAATTAATGTGAAGGAATTTTTTTTTCACACATTGTGTGAAGGGTTTCAAAATAATGCAATGTTTTGTTTTAACATCTTTGTCCTTATTAGTCATATCATTTCTTTGGTTTTTACTAAATTACATAATGTAAAGCATACTAAGACTACCAAATTCACATCAAATGTGGCATGCAACCTAATTTTGTCTTTCATTATGCCGACTAGTTGTTGCTATCTGGTACTTCGTGTTAGTAGGTTAGTCAGACATTTGATACGACATCTTTTGTTTTAGTCTTGAAGATGTGCATAAAAGGCAACCCTTTTTGTGCATGTGGAGGTCGATGCTTTGAAAGGTCACAATCACAGGCCCAGCTGGGTGAGGTGTTGTATTAACCATGCCTTGCATAGTAAAGCAGCTGTGGTTCTTTCATCAGCGGTCCCTGATCTAGGATCAGCGGAGCAGGTGCTGACTGCGCAGAAGAGGAAAGCACCCAGTCCTCCACATTCCTCAAACGGACACTCACCCTCTGAAACGTCACCCAGTCCCACAAAGAAGAAGAAGAAACCGGGATTAATCAACAACAAAGACCAAGTATGTCCCCTCCTTGGCTTCTCTCTTTTGTTGAATTGTAATTGGTTTGAGCTGATAATTCCTGCTCAGATGAATTGAAAAACATTTGTAGTATCTAAAACAGACCTTTGGTTTGTAAGTCAAACTCTTGTCTCTTCCTGTGTCCATTTACATTTTTGTTGCATTTTTCTATTCAAACGGCCAATCGAAATAATCAGGATTGATTGTGGCTTGTAAATATGTGTGTGTTTGACTTTCATTTCCATTCAATGTGCAGTTTTTAATGATAAAACACTGGTCTCTGAAAGGGCCGAATGCTTTTACTGATTTGCATGAACAAAGTCGACCACTTGTGGGGATTTCTGTCCTGTAAGCTACGGGGTGTCCTCAAAAAAACATTTGGCCACTACAGGCATATTTAAAGGACATAGTTCAACCCAAAACATAATTGACTCCAACTCATGTCATTCCAAATATTATCTTCTTTAGTGGAACATGTTTTTGTCCATACAATGAAAGCCAATGGTGTCCAAACAACATATGGACAAAAAACACTGAGACTTTTCTTTCTGTTCCACATAAGAATTAATGTCATACAGGTTTGAAAAGAGACAAGGGTTAATGTTTAGTTTTTGGGGGAGCTTTCACTTTGATGAATTTATGTCATTGCATTAGATAGTAAAATTAATATTTAGTTGACATACTGTTATACATATTTTAATGATGTACTGTTTATGATGAAGGCAAAATGTATTTCTGGTTATCTAATATTTGTGTCATGAGCTGAAATGACTAAAAAGCGAGTCACGCTTTTAATCTGAACCACATCAAATGTGGCATGCAACCTAATTTTGTCTTTCATTATGCCGACTAGTTGTTGCTATCTGGTACTTCGTGTTAGTAGGTTAGTCAGACATTTGATACGACATCTTTTGTTTTAGTCTTGAAGATGTGCATAAAAGGCAACCCTTTTTGTGCATGTGGAGGTCGATGCTTTGAAAGGTCACAATCACAGGCCCAGCTGGGTGAGGTGTTGTATTAACCATGCCTTGCATAGTAAAGCAGCTGTGGTTCTTTCATCAGCGGTCCCTGATCTAGGATCAGCGGAGCAGGTGCTGACTGCGCAGAAGAGGAAAGCACCCAGTCCTCCACATTCCTCAAACGGACACTCACCCTCTGAAACGTCACCCAGTCCCACAAAGAAGAAGAAGAAACCGGGATTAATCAACAACAAAGACCAAGTATGTCCCCTCCTTGGCTTCTCTCTTTTGTTGAATTGTAATTGGTTTGAGCTGATAATTCCTGCTCAGATGAATTGAAAAACATTTGTAGTATCTAAAACAGACCTTTGGTTTGTAAGTTAAACTCTTGTCTCTTCCTGTGTCCATTTACATTTTTGTTGCATTTTTCTATTCAAACGGCCAATCGAAATAATCAGGATTGATTGTGGCTTGTAAATATGTGTGTGTTTGACTTTCATTTCCATTCAATGTGCAGTTTTTAATGATAAAACACTGGTCTCTGAAAGGGCCGAATGCTTTTACTGATTTGCATGAACAAAGTCGACCACTTGTGGGGATTTCTGTCCTGTAAGCTACGGGGTGTCCTCAAAAAAACATTTGGCCACTACAGGCATATTTAAAGGACATAGTTCAACCCAAAACATAATTGACTCCAACTCATGTCATTCCAAATATTATCTTCTTTAGTGGAACATGTTTTTGTCCATACAATGAAAGCCAATGGTGTCCAAACAACATATGGACAAAAAACACTGAGACTTTTCTTTCTGTTCCACATAAGAATTAATGTCATACAGGTTTGAAAAGAGACAAGGGTTAATGTTTAGTTTTTGGGGGAGCTTTCACTTTGATGAATTTATGTCATTACATTAGATAGTAAAATTAATATTTAGTTGACATACTGTTATACATATTTTAATGATGTACTGTTTATGATGAAGGCAAAATGTATTTCTGGTTATCTAATATTTGTGTAACATGTTCCACACCGTTCAGAGGTTTGGGGTTGATATTTGATACGATTTTTTTATGTTTTTGAAAGAAGTCTTTTATGCACAACAATGAAAGCCAATGGTGTCCAAACAACATATGGACAAAAAACACTGAGACTTTTCTTTCTGTTCCACATAAGAATTAATGTCATACAGGTTTGAAAAGAGACAAGGGTTAATGTTTAGTTTTTGGGGGAGCTTTCACTTTGATGAATTTATGTCATTACATTAGATAGTAAAATTAATATTTAGTTGACATACTGTTATACATATTTTAATGATGTACTGTTTATGATGAAGGCAAAATGTATTTCTGGTTATCTAATATTTGTGTAACATGTTCCACACCGTTCAGAGGTTTGGGGTTGATATTTGATAAGATTTTTTATGTTTTTGAAAGAAGTCTTTTATGCACGCCAAGGCTGCATTTATTTGATCAAAAATACAATAAAACTTTAATATTGTAAAGTATAATGACAACTGGTAACACTTTATTTTAAGGTGACTTTGTGACACGTTACATGTACTTATTATTGTAATAACAATTAATTATGCATAATTACATGCAAGTAACCCTAAGCCAAACCCTAATCCTAACCCTAACCATATAGTAAGTATATGTAATTAATTAATATCACTCAGTACTTAAATGTATAAATACACTGTAACAAGGACACCTTAAAATAAAGTGTAACCTTACAATTTAAAAAATGTAAGGTTTTAAAATGTTATTTATTCCTGTGATGTAAAGCTGAATTTTCAGCACCATTACTCCAGTCTTCAGTGTCACACGATCCTTCAGAAATTTGCTCAAGAAACATTATATAAAAGCATTCATTTATTTAAAAAAATCTTACTGACCTCAAACTTTTGAACGGTAGCGTATATACTTAATGTGATGAACTGCACCTGTGGTTACCAGCTGGTTAAATCCACTGCAAAAATAGCTTAAAGGGAAGTTAGTTCTGAGAAAAGCTGTTGCTTTTGTTACTAAACATTTGTTTGCAGCTGGCAAGTGTCCAAATGCTTCTTTTAGGGACCACTGTGTGCTCACTTTATTACAGATAAAGATCAAGTGCACTGATTTTATTGAATCTTGTGCTGTCGTTGTGGTGGTGTGTTGCAATGCATATGAACAATGTTTCATGAAAGATGCCAAATGTGGATTTGCTTATTGGTCTTATTTTAAAAAAAAATACTAAGCAAATTTATATTAATTGATTTCTTTTGATACCTTACAGGTATTGAAAACTAATTATTAGCTGTCAATTTTTGTGATTATGTTTAATATAGTTCCATTAAATTACAACTTGGTCTAAAGTATATTTTGCCACTCTCTCTTGATCCTGCTAATCTGTATTTGGCATCTGATAGTAATTTAAGATTTCGTTCAAATCCTGGCGAAACACACTTGATCTCAGACACCACGTGTTTCTTAGATTACACATGGGTCATGCAGTGTGTTTAGGAAAATTTGAAATGAAATCCTACAGTATCTTCCCAGTGTGCCGCTTTTGACCCAGTGGTCATGTGAGTGCTTACCTGTCCGTGCTTGATTTATTGCAGTGCCTTGCTACGTTTCCCCTGCGAGTGTTGTGGCTTGTGATTTGACCCCTTGCCCTGTCTCTCTTGCCTGCATTTCAGTGTGAGCTTAGACATGGTCCCTTTTACTATGTCAAGCAGCCCGCACTCACCACAGACCCTGTTGATGTTGTACCGCAGGACGGGCGGAATGACTTCTACTGCTGGGTGTGTCACCGCGAGGGCCAGGTGCTCTGCTGTGAGCTCTGCCCGCGCGTCTACCACGCCAAGTGCCTCAAACTGGCCGCAGAGCCTGAAGGCGACTGGTTCTGTCCAGAGTGTGAGGTACTGACTGTATATGTTGGCTGTTATGTCATGGGACTCTCCTTCTGGCACTTTAAATATGTTCAGAGCATGAAGCACTATATAGCGATAAGTACTGGCCATAATCAGTCATATGGAAATTTAAGATCTGTTCCAAAACCTAGTGAGCTGCCTACTTATTTTGAGGGGCAGGCACAGTTCTGATGTGAAGACTGTTTCAAAAACTAGGCAAAATTAACTTAAAGGGATAGTTCACCTAAAAATTTAAATTGTCATTTACTCATATTACATGTAATTGCAAAACTGTATATTCTTGTTAATGTTAACTAAATATATATATATATATATATATATATACTTTTTTTTTTTTAAATAAGTGGAAATATAAGTAAAAGCTATATAGAAATATAAAAAACAAGTGAAATTAAACAAGTGGAAAGTACTAAAGTTACTAAAGCTTAAATAAAAGCTATATAGAAATATATATATATTTTTTAAACTAATACAAATGGCAAAAGCATGTAACAAAATTTACTAAAAACTTAAACTAAAATGTATTTAATTATTAATTTAAAAAGTATTAATAAAAAAATTAAAATAAAAAAAATCCAAATATTAATAAGTACTATAAAAGTATGTAAATAAAACTAAAATAGCATTTTCTGACATGACTTTCTGCTGTGGAACATAAAAGATATTTTGAGAATTGTCTCGGTGATGATACAATGGAAGTCAACAGGCTTGAATGTTGTTTGATTCCCAACATTCTTCAAAATATCTTCTTTTGTGTTCCCGAAGGGTAAACTATCCCTTTAAAGATGCATTATTTTGGCCAAAATATCGCAGTATCTTTTGTGGAGAATCCCTGAATGTTTTTATCCAAAATAGCAGATGAGTCACAATAAATGTTGATTATAAATTAGCATTTCAATCAGTACTAAAAAGTGTTGATTAAAAGTCATTTACCAGTATAATTAAATTGACTGTTTTGACCAATATTTGAGTGTATTATATATTTTTATGCTTATCGTGTTATCACAAAACAGTATTGGGTTTTTAGCTTAGCGACGAGTGCTTTGAGTGAGCGCAATTTTTTTTATCTTCTTTTGAATTATAAGGTTCCATAACAATTAAGATGCTGTCTAGGCAGTAGACTCACTAGGTTTTGGAACACTAAGTATGACATACAGGTGCTTCAGCACTCCTTACTTAAGAGTTTTATGCTTTTGTTTGGACTAGAATGAACTAGACAATTTTGAAACTGGTTAAACAGGTTGAATTCGCTGTGTATAGGGTGTATTTGCTCTGACAACAATATATTTTGCTCACAATTTTTGCCAAATCTTGTCGTGTATCATTAAATCGGAAATTTGCTCACAAATCAATTTATTCTGGTACAATTCAGCTGAAAGTAGCATCAATGCATTTCTACATCCTTAATTCAGAGCAGATGTCATTCAGTTGTTCATTCTTACCAACAGTAGAAAGAATTTATTTTAATACATTTTATAACATCAAGTTAAATAGACAGTAACTGAATCAGCAGTTTGAGAATGTTTGAGAGCACATTAATGGTTATAAACTGTATGTATGTGATTTATGAATATAGTACAGTCATTTCACTCTCTGCTTCAGAAAATAACAGTGGCTGAATGCATAGAGACTCAGAGTAAAGCTATGACCATGCTGAACTTGGAACAGCTGTCCTACCTGCTGAAGTTCGCTTTGCAGAAAATGAAACAGCCAGGGGTGAGTCAGCCATGCCACATTAAATCCTCACAATTGATTTAATCACTCCATAGTTTCATTTTGATGGTCTCAGTTTTTATGTGATTACATTACATTGATACATTGATACATTGACCCTTGCGTTGTATCATTATGAATGATTTATCTTGCAGACCGAACCGTTTCAGAAGCCAGTGTCACTTGAACAGCACCCGGATTATGCCGAGTATATATTTCACCCCATGGACCTGTGCACTCTAGAGAAGGTAGATCAGGTTTTCTGCATTACAAGTGTCCAGGTACTTTATGTGTTCGTTTTGAAAAGTGTATCTACTGTTTTATCATTTAAAACCAATAAACATCTTTTTGTCTTTTTTTTTTTCTAAAGATAATAAATAAAAATAAAAACTGTAACAGAGAAATATGTGTGTTTGTAGAATATCAAGAAGAAAATGTACGGATGCACAGAAGCATTTTTGGCGGACATGAAATGGATTCTACACAACTGTATCATATATAATGGAGGTTGGTGCTGGTCTGTGAAATCAGTGCGCATGTATCATGACTCATATCTGTACATTCATGAAATTTCAATGGGTCTATTTCAGGAAACCATAAGCTAACAGCAACTGCTAAAGTTATTGTCAAGATCTGTGAACATGAAGTGAGTACTGTAATATCCTTACAATACATTGCATGCAATACGTGTTATATATATAAACCAAATACTTCCATTCAGAAGTTTGTTTCTTAATGGTGAAAGATGTCTCTTATGCTCAGAAATGCTCCATTTATTTTGATCAAAAATATAGTAAAACCAGAGATATTAGTTTTATTTGGCAAAGCTGAATTTTCAGCATCATTACTCCAGTCTTCAGTGTCACATGATCCTTCAGAAATCATTCTAATATGCTGATTTGCTGCTCAAGAAACATTTCTTATTATTATTATCAATGTTGAAAACAGTTGTGCTGCTTAGTATTTTTGTGAAAACCATGATCCATTTTTTTCAGGATTCTTTCATGAATAGAAAGTTCAAAATAAGCACATTTATTTGGGGGGGAAAAACATTATAGATGTAATTACTGTCAGTTTTGATCAAATGAATGCATCCATCCAAGGTGGTCTAAGGAAAGAATTACAGTTTCTATAAATCATCCACAGATGAATGAAATTGAGGTTTGTCCAGAGTGCTACCTGTCCGCCTGTCAGAAGAGGGACAATTGGTTCTGTGAACCTTGTGTAAGAGGATGGCCATTTTTAATCTTATATTAGTAATTATGTTTTTAAAAAATCATCTAGTTAAATATCTGGGCGGTATTTAATCGGTGGCTAATGGTCATGTTTGTTGCTTTCATGCAGTCTCAGCCTCATCCTTTGGTGTGGGCCAAACTGAAAGGTTTTCCCTTCTGGCCCGCTAAAGCCTTGAGGGACAAGGAAGGTCAGGTGGATGCACGGTTCTTTGGCCAGCATGACCGGTGAGACTGTTAATCTTAAACATAAACAATATATTGAATATTTACAAAATATAAAAATATATGAAAAATACTAAGATCCAGCCAATCAGATATTGAACTTAATTTGCTTAGTTTTAATAGCATCTGTGATTTAAACGTAGTAGCAAATACATTTGGGAAGTTTGTTTCATTTTAGTGGATTAGTTCTTTCCAATTCAAATTTTTCAATTTGGCTACAATTGCTACAATGTGTTTAGTTATGTAAGTCTGCATAGTTTTATGTTTTAAAAATGGGTTAATAGTACTGTGTTATTGTATTGGTAAAAATGAAAAACAAATAAATAATTGATTCATTTTAGACAAAATTTTCAGGGAAAATGCATAAATCTCAAGAATATTATCAAAAAAATGCTTTAAAAAAACAATTGCTACAATGTGTTTAGTTATGTAAGTCTGCATAGTTTTACGTTTTAAAAATGGGTTAATAGTACTGTGTTATTGTATTGGTAAAAATGAAAAACAAATAAATAATTGATTCATTTTAGACAAAATTTTCAGGGAAAATGCATAAATCTCAAGAATATTATCAAAAAAATGCTTTAAAAAATTCTAAATTAAGTATTTTGTTCATCATCTATATCTATATGTGCATTCCAATTTAATAAATCCTAATGGTTATTGTATCAAGGACTTGTTATATTTACAACAATATCAATATTATCATGGAGTTTTTCTGCCATACACAATTTTTTCTATATACTAAAATATGTACTTCACCCTCATTTGCCTCTCAGAGCCTGGGTGCCCATAAACAACTGTTACCTCATGTCTAAGGAGATCCCCTTCTCTGTGAAGAAGACCAAAAGCATCTTCAACAGCGCCATGCAAGAAATGGAGGTCTACGTGGAAAACGTGCGCAAGAAATACGGCGTGTTCAACTACGCCCCGTTCCGGACACCTTTCACACCCAACAACCAGTTCCAAATGCTGCAGGACCCTAATAACCCTAAAAAAGGCACGGTGAAGCCTGAGAAACCGGACAAAGTCAAGTTCAGCTTCGATATGACCGCATCCCCCAAGATGCTCTTGAGTAAGACAGTGATGTCAGGAGGGCCGGGGCGGCGGATCTCTGTGATGGACGTACCCAGATCGCCAATGAGCACCAACTCCTCAGTCCACACGGGGTCCGACCTCGAGCAGGACGAAAGAGGGGCGAGAGTGTCATCGAGTCACTATAGCGGCGGGGAAGACTCAATGGATTATACAGGTGATTCATTCCATTTAATGCCTTAAAATGGCTAGTGTTTTATTTTATGATTAATAGTGGATGATTAAAGTTTTTAAGTTTTGCCCACAGCATCCCCTGCATCTCTAAAGACAAGCAACAGCCCCAAGCCTCTCCTACCCACGCCAGTTAAACAGGAAAGGAGTTCAGGCACGGGAGGCATCCTCAACCTCAATTTGGGTGAGTCTCAAATCAACCAGAGGCCCACAGAAATGACCACTGCACTCTGATCCTTTATTTCTCCATTTATGCTGAATATTTGTGTTGGATGTGATCCCTCAGATCGCATTAAAGCTGAAATGGACCTGAAGGAGTTGAGTGAAACTGTACAGCAACAGCAGCAGCAGCAAGGGACGTCGGTTCTCCTCGCCTCTCCTAAAAAACCTACTAGGAGTTTGGATAAAACTATAGAGAGCTGCAAGGCTCAGCTGGGTAATGAACATGTGAACACACACAAATGATGATTAACAATAGACCTCAAACAATGGCCGTCCACTTTTTGGCAACTTTGGTTGTGAATAATCATTGGTAAGTGAATATCATAAAGTTCATATATCATAAAGAGCCTTGAACCAAACCAACCTGCTTTAAGATGAATCACAAAATGACAGTATTTGATTTCAAGCAGCAAAAATATGAATACTGTATTTACTACAAGGTTTGCGGCATTCGGAATTGAATTGAGAATGTGTTTTCAATTCCAATTCAGTTCCTCAATTTGAGGTAGCAAAAAGAGCTAGAATTGAAATTTAAATATAAAGATGTAGAATTAAAATTAATTTAACTTCAAATGAATCCTATAGAATAAGTGTAATATTAACAAGAAAAGGAAAGCTTTTGAATGTTTGCTTAATAGCATTGCTTGAAAGTTCAAAAGAAACTAGATGTTTTTACAGGCCTAACAGACAGATGGACAAACTGATTTATAGATCAGGGTAGAAGAAATATTAATTTCCCAGAATGCCATTAACTGCCCTTGAGTTTCTTTAATTTGTAGTTCAGTAAGTTCCTCTTCCTGTCATTCCAATTCAACTTCCTGTTGGTTGTGAACAACTCTACTACTAGCTACTATTAGCTAAAGTTATGTAGGTAACCTGCAAATTTTGCCTAGATTTTTATTTCACTTATTGGTGATTGGTGGATCTTGCTTGAAGAATTGTACTTGATGTATTACTAGTAATCTTGCACTTCACAGGCAATGGAACACTGTCGATTCTAATAATATTTTACAATATTACTGCCTTTTTGATCAAATAAATGTAGGCTAGGTGAGCATGAGACTTCTTTCAAAAATTTTGAAAAACCTTAGACTTTTGAATGGTGTTGTATGTCTGAAACCCTGCTTTTGAGCTCCTTTATGTACCCAGATATGCAGCCTGTACATTTTAGAACAGAAAATGAATTTGTTTTCTATCCACAGGAATCAATGAGATCTCAGATAATGTGTTCCACGGTGTTGAGCACAGTGACTCAGACGACTCTGACAAATCTGACTCCAGCGACAGTGAATACATGTCTGAGGACGAACAGAAGCCCAAGAACACTAACCACAACAACAGTGCCCACAAAGACTCCAAAAAGAGAGCCAGACCCCCATCCGCTCAAGCACAAGAACAAGACGCTGTCCCATCAACAGCTGGAGGAACACCAGGTGGAGACAAGAAATCCTCAGATCCCCAGACCAAAGAGAAGTTAAGCAGTGGCGTGGAGAAAGACTCTCAGGAGAAGAGCAAACCCCTGCAGCAGACCCAGAAGGAGAGGTCACAGTCGGGGCAGGACGCTCGGCCTGCTGGATCAGAGCTGGATTTAGACTCTGACTCCGAGCGGGAGCTGGTGATAGACCTCGGTGAAGAACCAGGTGGGAGGGAAAAGAAGAAAGCCAAGCGAGATACCCCATCAGCCCCCATCTCCACAACTAAAGATCAGACAAGCATTAAAACAGATGGTAGGTACCAAACAGTTTGGATTTTGTTTCTGTAAATGCATTGTTTTAGAATTTCTACTCTGAATCTTACATTTTTTTGTCTACATTGTGTTCTTCCTTTTGTTTAGGTAAAACGTCTGCATCTACCAGCACATCAGCTTCTTCTTCTACAGATAACACTTCATCTTCCATCAATCCTGGTCCAAAAGATGCAGCCGAATCAGCCATCAAGCCACCAGCCACCGTCACAACTGCATCTACCACTCAAGCCACCTCCACCTCGGCTGTTCAACCCATGTCTGCTGTCCCTGTTGCTTCCAATGTGGGGAAAAAACAGCGCCCTCTGCTGCCCAAGGAGAACACACAGCCGGCCCAGCGGCCTGCAACATTGAACCCGGCTGGCGGTAAATTCCAGACATCATCTCAGAAGGTGCAGAGACAGCAACAACAACAAGGTGAGACGGCTCCTCAGAGCCAAGCACAGCCCCAGACCTCAGCCAACAACTCCAGCACACGCTACCAGACCAGACAGTCCGTCAAAGGTAAATACATGACCGATTCTCAGTGCAGAATAATTGAAAAAAAAAAAAAAATTTTATTTTATGGGAATTCAACTTTTATGTTTTTTTAAATATATGACCCTGGACCACAAAACCAGTCTTAAGTCGCTGGGATATATTTGTAGCAATAGCCAAAACTATCGATTTTTCTTTTATGCCAAAAATCATTAGGATTTTATTAAGTAAAGATTATGTTCCATGAAGATATTTTGTAAATTTCCTAGCGTAAATATATCAAAAGTTAATTTTTGATTAGTAATATGCATTGCTAAGGACTTCATTTGGGCAACTTTAAAGGAGATTTTCTCAGTATTTAGATTTTTTTTTTTTTGCACCCTCAGATTCCAGATTTTCAAATAGTTGTATCTCGGCCAAATATTGTCATATCCTAACAAACCACACATCAATGGAAAGCTTATTTATTCAGCTTTCTTGTGATATATAAATCCCATTTTTAAAAAATTTACCCTTATGACTGGTTTTGTAGTCCAGGGTCTCAATAGTTTTGGAATTTAAAAAAAAATTATTCTGATCTAGACAAAAAATATTTTTTAAAAACCTGCCCTGAAATAATCTATATAAATATAAATCTATTTTAAGATATAAAATGAAAATAAAAAAATTAAAATTGTCTTGGATTGTTGTTGTAATCTAAGTGTGGCACACAGCCGGCCCAGCGGCCTGCAACATTGAACCCGGCTGGCGGTAAATTCCAGACATCATCTCAGAAGGTGCAGAGACAGCAACAACAACAAGGTGAGACGGCTCCTCAGAGCCAAGCACAGCCCCAGACCTCAGCCAACAACTCCAGCACACGCTACCAGACCAGACAGTCCGTCAAAGGTAAATACATGACCGATTCTCAGTGCAGAATAATTGAAAAAAAAAAAAAAATTTTATTTTATGGGAATTCAACTTTTATGTTTTTTTAAATATATGACCCTGGACCACAAAACCAGTCTTAAGTCGCTGGGATATATTTGTAGCAATAGCCAAAACTATCGATTTTTCTTTTATGCCAAAAATCATTAGGATTTTATTAAGTAAAGATTATGTTCCATGAAGATATTTTGTAAATTTCCTAGCGTAAATATATCAAAAGTTAATTTTTGATTAGTAATATGCATTGCTAAGGACTTCATTTGGGCAACTTTAAAGGAGATTTTCTCAGTATTTAGATTTTTTTTTTTTTGCACCCTCAGATTCCAGATTTTCAAATAGTTGTATCTCGGCCAAATATTGTCATATCCTAACAAACCACACATCAATGGAAAGCTTATTTATTCAGCTTTCTTGTGATATATAAATCCCATTTTTAAAAAATTGACCCTTATGACTGGTTTTGTGGTCCAGGGTCTCAATAGTTTTGGAATTTTAAAAAAAATTATTCTGATCTAGACAAAAAATATTTTTTAAAAACCTGCCCTGAAATAATCTATATAAATATAAATCTATTTTAAGATATAAAATGAAAATAAAAAAATAAAAATTGTCTTGGATTGTTGTTGTAATCTAGGTGTGGATATGTAAATATATCTGTTTTTTATTTAATGACTATAATTTGTATAATACTTTTTAGATGAATAATCTGTTTAATTAGAATTTTAAAAATCAGATATAAAAATGTATATCTAAAACAAATAGATTTTTGCTATAATATACTACCCAGAATGCTTTGCTCTACAGAACTGACAAAAACATTGAGATCCCTAGGGCGACTGGATGCTAGTGTCAGCACACCATATAAAATAAATCACATACATTTATTTGCACGCCATGGCTCATCATCTGTCCATCCTTGTGAGGCTGATGACAGTTTTAAAGCTCAAACTAATACACTCTTTTATGGAAAAAATAAGTGCTTTCACACACACACACACACACACACAAAAAGAGTTTCACATTACAGCTTCATATTCATCCAAAAGCGACTTCTACTTCTACAAAAAAAAAAAATACAAAACTAAAGGATGAGACAAATGTATTTTCTATGGTGATTAACATTATGCAGCTCAATTTATATTGAGCCCATAACGTTGTTTCAAGGTGGCATTAATGCTTTCTGTTGTTTCACCAGCTGTTCAACACAAAGACACCTCACCTGTTAACATGGGTTCTGGTGCGTCCACCTCCAGTCCGGCTGGAGACTTCCTCACCCCTCCGGCCTCTGCTGATGTTGCCGCTGACATCGCCAAGTACACCACTAAGGTGAGTCAGATATTCACTCACTTCTGATGTAAATATTGTTCAATCAAACTATTCAGTTAAATAAGCACATTAGTACAATGAACACCTCCAAAAAGCAATAGAGCATTTTTTAAATCTGAATTTTTTAAGTAGTATGTTTTCAAATGCAAAGCCTTGATTGCAGGCCACAGCTACAGCTGCAAATTTATAAGACCTTAAGAAAATTGTTTTTAAAAGTAAAACCATATAGATGTAGTTCTAGTATGTAAATTCATTATATGGAATGAATTATGATGGTTTGTGGATATTTAACTGAATTGATCCTTGATTAATTCTACTGTTGAATTACTAGTACTTCAATTTTGCCTAAATAATTTTAAAATCGATGATGAATTTGACTGTTGTCTGTTTCCCATCATAATGGCAGATGATGGATGTGATTAAGGGAACAATGACAGAGATATACAATGACCTCTCTAAGAGCACGACGGGGAACACCATTGCAGAGGTTTCTGCTTTTATGTCACTTCTGCTTGATTTTATTCCACCATTCACACTCTTAATATGTATTTTATATATATAAAAAAATTTAATTTATAGGTTGTACACTTATGGGTTGCAGGTTGACAGATTTAATTTCTATAATGGCAATACTTGGTTATGGTTCTCTTGGGTGACATTCTCTGTGGATTTTGTTGCAGATCCGGCGCTTGCGGATTGAGATTGAGAAACTCCAGTGGTTGCATCAGCAGGAGCTGTCAGAGATGAAACATAACCTTGGTAACTCTCCTTTATGACTTACAATAGCACTGCAAACTGCATTATGGGAGTTTTGTGATAGCCAATGCTTTCGTTAGATAACATTTACAGAGAATAGATCACTAAACTCCTTTCCTACAAGTTCTGGATGAGCAAGCCAGAGCTTCAACCACTAATATAAAAAATGGCTGCCCACTGCTCCGGGTGTGTGTTCACATTGTGTGTGTGTGCACTTTGGATGGGATAAATGTAGAGCACTAATTCCGAGTATGGGTCACCATACTTGGCCACATGTCACGTCACTTAAGTTATGCTTCTATAAGGATATATAAGGATCTATCTTTCTACATCAAATTTAATTTAATAATTATTTATTATTAAAAAAAAATAATAATTTAGCTTGCATCAATAAACTCTTATTTTAGCATAAATACAATTCCGTCAATATATTACCAAATAAAAGCAATGAGACGCAAAGACTCTTATTTTGTCAAGTATTTTGCCACAATATTTTCCCTACGTCTCTGTACGTGATGACGCAACACGCAAGTCGCCCAAAGAACAAACCGACGCATGATCTGAGAGAAAGAGACGCCGGCGAACAAGAGGTAAAGCTCGGCTGAGAAACCTCAGATACCGTTAGATATTCGTCCGTTGCTTTTATCTGTACATTAATGACACGGAGAGATAGCTTATGTCGTGACAACGTCGTTAAAGCGTTATATACCCATCGTGAATGGTTTTCATTTGAACGAGTGCGCTGAAATGAACGGTTAGCCCCGGCCGCTAAAGGAAGCTGCTGCTGCTGCTGTTGTATGGGACAAAGAATTAGCTGGGCTTGTCTTGTATTTCGTTCAGTACTCTGGTCTATGAGGCCGGTGTTTGAGGTTTGAATAAATACGTATATTAATTTTAGCCTCCTTGTTGAAATAAGTATCCGTAGCTCGTCTGTTATCAGGGTTATAGAGGGGAAGGCGAGGCCTGATGCAGATCATGAGCAGCTGAGGCGGTGTGTGCCTGGAGGGCTGTGTCTCAAAGCCCTGCGAGCTGCCTAAAAAGAAAGCATTTTGGCCGTCAAATGCGCATTATAATCAAATTAAAATGACTTCGAATAGAATGCTGTCTAGGTAGGGCAGCTTATTAGGTTTTAGGGCACAGACAAAGTGACTGACATTACTGCTGTCAATTTCTCAACATTTGCTTAGCTGTCTGGAGACTCTGGCTGGCTTAATGCCATTACGATACATTACAAATCCGTTTTTCTTCATAGTGTACATCACACAATGTGGGTTCACCCAGAGGCACATCTTCATAGTGCTCATTCTGTTGGATGTCAATGCTTTTGGTGACTAGAAAGACTATTTATTTCTTAAAAGCAAGAACATTGTGTTTGGTTTATGTATATTATATTTATGTGGTTGGTTTTGTGATCCGCCTATACAAAACCAACCACATAAACATTATATACACAAACCAAACACAATGTTCAAAGAGGAAATCTGAGATTTATCATCCGTGGTACACTCCCTTAAGCGTGTGGGTTCACCCAGAGGCACATCTTCATAGTGCTCATTCTGTTGGATGTCAATGCTTTTGGTGACTAGAAAGACTATTTATTTCTTAAAAGCAAGAACATTGTGTTTGGTTTATGTATATTATATTTATGTGGTTGGTTTTGTGATCCGCCTATACAAAACCAACCACATAAACATAATATACATAAACCAAACACAATGTTCAAAGAGGAAATCTGAGATTTATCATCCGTGGTACACTCCCTTAAGAATCACCCATGTGGTCAAATTCGTTCATTGCAGTGTTTGTGTTTCTTTATACTCTGTCAAGGTTAATGTATGATAATTGAGCATGCTTTATAGTAAAATTGAGATTTTGACAGAATAAGTCTAAATATTACGTTCATCAGTATTAACTAATAATTAAGTAATTATTAATTTTCAGTCTACGTCAGCACATGGTTACTCATCACGCTGTCTCATTTATCTCTTGCTTCATTCTAGGACATGGCTGTGAACGTACATTCCACTTCAGTGACTAGCGACAATCTGAGTCGCCATGATATGCTCGCGTGGATCAACGAGTCTCTACAGATGAACTTTACCAAGATCGAGCTTTTATGTTCAGGTGAGTTGTAATGTATGCTGCTTTGTAGTATAAAGTGCAACATTTGGGCTCTGGATGTAAAAAGTCCATTTTTTTCATAAGGAAATTTAAGGAAATAGCTGGTTGGCTTGGTTTATGGCTTATATCGCTTTAAAGACTTTTTTTCAAACCCTGTAAGAAAATGAATGGAAAAAGTATTTCTGGAACCAACGCTTCTAACGGTGTGCACTAATGCACTTTATAATAATGGATATGTTTTGGAGTAATGGAAGAATTTTATCAACAGTTTTTAATCTGATTTTCTTGACAGGTGCAGCCTACTGCCAGTTCATGGACATGCTGTTTCCAGGCTGCATACCTTTGAAGAAAGTTAAATTTGGTGCTAAGTTAGAGCATGAATACCTTCACAATTTTAAGATATTGCAGGCCGCCTTCAAAAGGATGGGCGTTGACAAAGTGAGTTGCTTAATTTTTTTTTCCTCTAGCTTATCTGCACACGTAGTGTTTGTCTGGTCAAGTTGAGCAAAACAAGAGTTTTGAGAGACTCTTTAGAGATTTAGCAACAAGCCACTTAGGTTAATCAATTTCCATTTTATCACTAAATTTATATTCACTAGAGTATGATTTCATTATTGGAGTTTGGATCCAATTATACCTTGTAGACAATTTAGTTTTTTGTTCTTTGATTTCACTACTAAAACAATGACCCTAATAAATCCATTAAATAATATTTGAATGTGCTTTCCCCTTCAGATTATCCCGGTTGACAAGTTGGTGAAGGGCAAATTTCAAGACAATTTTGAATTTGTTCAGTGGTTTAAGAAGTTCTTTGATGCCAACTATGACGGAAAAGACTATGACCCAGTGGAAGCGCGACAGGGCCAGGACACCATGCCTCCCCCCAACCCCTCCATGTCTGCCCTCAGCAAGCCCAAAAAGATCATGAATGCAGGTTGGTTACATTTCACCGATTGTTTGCACCTTGTAGTTTGATCTCAGCATTTAGGATTAAACATATATTTTTATGTTTTATACATCTGCCCAAAACGCATTCAAAAGTTTGGGGTCAGTAATATAGATGTTTGTTTGGTTTGTTTTTTTTAAAGAAATTAAAGGGATAGTTCTCCCGAAAATGAAAATTTGCTCTTAATTTGCTCACCCAAGATGTAGATGATTATTTTTTTCTTCAAGAGAACAGTGAAGAAGACTTTTAGCTGAAACCGTAGTCCTTGGTGATTTATTAGATGCAAGTCAATGGCTACTGTCACTTTGAAATTCAAAAAAAGTATATCAGGCAGCACAGAACAATCAGTCTGTGCAAGAAACCCAACATTATTTACAACATTTTTACCTGTAATTCATAGCCCCAGGCAAGCGGTCCTGAGCGTGTTCACCAGAGTCTGGAGAATGAGCTTCCTGTAGCATAATGATACAGTGGGGCAAATAAGTATTTGATACAATAGAAAAATAGAACTTAATATTTGGTACAGAAACCTTTGTTTACAATTACAGAGGTCAGACGCTTCCTGTAGTTCTTGACCAGGTTTGCACACACTGCAGCAGGGATTTTGGCCCACTCCTCCATACAGGTGTTCTCCAGATCTTTCAGGTTTTGGGGCTGTCGCTGGGCAACATGGAGTTTCAGCTCCCTCCATAGATTTTCTATTGGGTTCAGGTCTGGAGACTGGCTAGGCCACTCCAGGACCTTGAAATGCTTCTTACGGAGCCGCTCCTTAGTTGCCCTGGCTGTGTGTTTGGGGTCATTGTCATGCTGGAAGACCCAGCCACGACCCATCTTCAATGCTCTTACTGAGGGAAGGAGGTTGTTGCCCAAAATCTCGCAATACATGGCCCCATCCATCCTCCCCTCAATACGGTGCAGTCGTCCTGTCCCCTTTGCAGAAAAGCACCCCCAAAGCATGATGTTTCCACCCCCATGCTTCACGGTTGGGATGGTGTTCTTGGGATTATACTCATTCTTCTTCTTCCTCCAAACACGTCGAGTGGAGTTTATACCAAAAACGTCTATTTTGGTCTCCTCTGACCACATGACCTTCTCCCATGCCTCCTCTGGATCATCCAGATGGTCTTTGGCAAACTTCAGACGGGCCTGGACATGTGCTTGTTTGAGCAGGGGGACCTTGCCCACGCTGCAGGATTCTAATCCACGACGGTGTAGTGTGTTACTAATGGTAACCGTTGAGACTGTGGTCCCAGCTCTCTTCAGGTCATTGACCAGGTCCTCCCGTGTAGTTCTAGGCTGATCCCTCACCTTTCTCAGGATCATTGATACTCCACGAGGCGAGATCTTGCATGGAGCCCCAGTCCGAGGGAGATTGACAGTCATCTTGAATTTCTTCCATTTTCTAATAATTGCGCCAACAATTGTTGCCTTCTCACCAAGCTGTTTGCCTATTTTCCTGTAGCCCATCCCAGCCTTGTGCAGGTCTACAATTTTGTCCCTGGTGTCCTTAGACAGCTCTTTGGTCTTGCCCATAGTGGAGAGGTTGGAGTCTGATTGATTGAGTGTGTGGACCGGTGTCTTTTATACAGGTAACAAGTTCAAACAGGTGCAATTAATACAGGTAATGAGTGGAGGATAGGAGGGCTTCTTAAAGACAAACTAACAGGTCTGTGAGAGCTAGAATTCTTGCTGGTTGGTAGGTGATCAAATACTTATTTCATGCAATAAAATGGAAATTAATTATTTAAAAATCATACAATGTGATTTTCTGGATTATTTTTTTTTGATTCTGTCTCTGACAGTTGAGGTGTACCTACGATGAAAATTACAGATCTCTCCAGTCTTTGTAAGTGGGAAAACTTGAAAAATCAGCAGTGTATCAAATACTTATTTGCCCCACTGTATATGTGCAGGAGCAAACTCAAAAGTCAGCTGACGCTGTGTTTATTTAGAACAGAGAGCATACCTGTGTTGTATTGTTTATCATAATGGTACTTGTGCTTATCCCTAAAAATCCCTTAAAAATCTTACTGACCCCAAAATCTTGAACGATAGTGTATTTTCTATTTTATTTTCCCATTTTATTGATATCCAGTAGGGCTGGGTTTTGACACAAATTTCACGATTCGATTCTCATTCACAAGCTTTCGATTTGATTACCGATTCGATTCGATGCAATATCGATTATTTTGGATATATCAGGTACAGTACATGCCAAATTTTCTCAAGGAAAAAAAAATCTCTCAACTAATGCTGTAAATTATACATGAGAGTCAGTTGGTACTTGGGCTGCACAATAAATTGCATGCGACTACACAGAGCCGTTGTTCACTGACGAGCAGCACAAAAAAATCATGCGAATATGAACGTGGTTTTGCGCAGCTCGTCAGTGAACAACGTCTCTGTGTAGTTACTGCTGCTCAATGTGAAAACCCGCAGGTGATGGAGATTTACCGCTGATTACAGAACCGGCTTTCTGACAAGATGCGTGTTAAATATCGCATGCGATTTATCGTGCAGCCCTAGTTGGTACTACATTACTATAATATTGAAGGTTAAAATTGACTGATTTGTTAAAATTACACTTAATGAAGTTTTAAAAATAATAACGTTACAATTACATACCGGTAATAATATTTCTACTTCAATTCGTTTTTTTATATAAAACTAATGGTGGCTGTCATAAAAACTTGATGGATTTATTCAAACATAAATTAAACATTGAAGAACAGTAGAATTTATAATGAATATGTTATATGGTGCATATATTTAGCAAAATGCCCCTCTCTACAGTTTATTTTTCTATCTGACTAATAAGTTTATGGT
>NW_015505882.1:408494-423885 GCF_001515645.1 Sinocyclocheilus grahami | reverse complement strand
AGATCTCTCCATTCTTTGTAAGTGGGAAAACTTGAAAAATTAGCAGTGTATAAAATACTTATTTGCCCCACTGTATATGTGCAGGAGCAAACTCAAAAGTCAGCTGACGCTGTGTTTATTTAGAACAGAGAGCATACCTGTGTTGTATTGTTTATCATAATGGTACTTGTGCTTATCCCTAAAAATCCCTTAAAAATCTTACTGACCCCAAAATCTTGAACGATAGTGTATTTTCTATTTTATTTTCCCATTTTATTGATATCCAGTAGGGCTGGGTTTTGACACAAATTTCACGATTCGATTCTCATTCACAAGCTTTCGATTTGATTACCGATTCGATTCGATGCAATATCGATTATTTTGGATATATCAGGTACAGTACATGCCAAATTTCTCAAGGAAAAAAAAATCTCTCAACTAATGCTGTAAATTATACATGAGAGTCAGTTGGTACTAGGGCTGCACAATAAATTGCATGCGACTACACAGAGCCGTTGTTCACTGACGAGCAGCACAAAAAAATCATGCGAATATGAACGTGGTTTTGCGCAGCTCGTCAGTAACTACACAGAGACGTTGTTCACTGACGAGCAGCACAAAAAAATCATGCGAATATGAACGTGGTTTTGCGCAGCTCGTCAGTAACTACACAGAGACGTTGTTCACTGACGAGCAGCACAAAAAAATCATGCGAATATGAACGTGGTTTTGCGCAGCTCGTCAGTAACTACACAGAGACGTTGTTCACTGACGAGCAGCACAAAAAAATCATGCGAATATGAACGTGGTTTTGCGCAGCTCGTCAGTAACTACACAGAGACGTTGTTCACTGACGAGCAGCACAAAAAAATCATGCGAATATGAACGTGGTTTTGCGCAGCTCGTCAGTGAACAACGTCTCTGTGTAGTTACTGCTGCTCAATGTGAAAACCCGCAGGTGATGGAGATTTACCGCTGATTACAGAACCGGCTTTCTGACAAGATGCATGTTAAATATCGCATGCGATTTATCGTGCAGCCCTAGTTGGTACTACATTACTATAATATTGAAGGTTAAAATTGACTGATTTGTTAAAATTACACTTAATGAAGTTTTAAAAATAATAACGTTACAATTACATACCGGTAATAATATTTCTACTTCAATTCGTTTTTTTATATAAAACTAATGGTGGCTGTCATAAAAACTTGATGGATTTATTCAAACATAAATTAAACATTGAAGAACAGTAGAATTTATAATGAATATGTTATATGGTGCATATATTTAGCAAAATGCCCCTCTCTACAGTTTATTTTTCTATCTGACTAATAAGTTTATGGTTACCGAATATGTTTTTCTGAGGTAAATGTGACGTTACGTGACATTGATTTCAAGCCGTTATATTGACGTCTTTGCGCAGCTGAAACACAGATTGAGCGATTACATGAGACAGGATACGGCTTTTAAAGTTATACTCTTTCTTTTAACTTACCTTCGGATGTTTAGTCATTTATTTTGTGCTGAAGCTGGTATTAATGTGGAGGAGATGATCGTTGGCATTTATTGTTTGAATACTGCAATAAAATGAAAATAATTTGAAATCTGAGACTTTATTTCATATTAAAAGTACCAAAGCACAATGCTTATTGTGATATATTGGATGGGAAGTACCCTTCAATGTTCCGTCCATTAACTGAAAACAATCTAGAATAATCAATTATTGGGATTTAAGAATCAATATCGTTCCGTAAAAATTAGAACTGATTAATATCGAAATTTTTACCCAGCCCTAATATCCAGCAGGCATTACATTGTTCATGAATTCTTCAGTAAGATATACATGAACTGATCATTCTGTTCTTGCCCTTGGTTTGACTTGCCTAAAACGTCTATGTTCATTGGCTTACTGCAGTCCATCAGTCTTCTTCTGTTAAGACTGCGACGCCAGCTGCTGTAATTGGTATGAAGATGTGTCTTGGGTTTTTGGGCTTTTAAGTGTCTGTAGGGGGATTCAAATGGTGGAACACTTTGAATGTAGTTGCTACACTTTAGTTTATGGAACAGTTTCAGTCTGGTCCCGTTTCTGCTGATACATCTCACTCTCTACTTACCATCTGCTCACTGAAGTCTAGTCAGTATAGACAATGAGAGGTATCAGCTAAGAAATACACATGTAACATGGTTGCTGACTGTCACTGAAAAGTTGAGCTTGTTGCAGTCATTCTAGTAAATTGGACGTTTAAATGATTTTTAAAAGTCACAACATTAAATAGTTTTAAGTGTGAGCTAACCCACCCACATGGAAAGTGCTAGACTGAAACTTTTCAGAGAAGGGAACGTGATGGGTCTGATATGATTTTAGACTGTTCATGGTTATGTTCATGGACCGGCATAAAAGCTGCATGAAATGGTCTTCACAACCCATCTTGCTTTCATAATCTGACATGTTTCCAAATTAAACTGCATATTCAAGGAGAAAAACAAGGTGTGCTTGACTTAATTCATTCAGAATTGATTAAATTGTGAAAAGTGAGCATCACCATACCAGAAGTAAATGGGTCCATTATGATTTCATGTTGATTTTATTGCCAGCTTGTTGCTTTCACTTCACTGCAGTACAATACTTTATTTTCAATGCACTTCGGTGCATTTCAATAACAGGTCCAGTGATGTTCTGTTATACTGTCAGAATGTTATTAAGTGCTTATCGCTATTTCCTGTATTTCAGACTAATTTGTTGGTCTCTTACTACTTATTGCTTATTCCTAACAGCACCACAGAGAGCAGCTGTTGCCAAGGTAACACCCAAGATGGCGCCTAGCTCTGCTAGGAGACCTGGTGCTGGTGGGGATGAGGAAAGGGCGGAGCTTATTCAAGAGGTTTGTTATACTGTGTACACTCACATTGTATTAAGGTGCGGTCACAATTTTTGTGAGCAAAATCAAGTTGTTTAAATAGGAATCCATACAATCAGGAATTGTGCAGGGGTAAAAAGATTTCCCCATTTAAAAATTGTATATTCTATTTAATAGCGTGAAACGGACACAGGCGCTTAACTTGCTCTTTAAAGTATGTCTAGTGTCTGCACTATTTTTCTCCAGAAGTTAAGAGCAATGAAATGTTATACTTGTTTAAACTAGAGTTTCGGGTATCTTTTAAACCCATCATTTGCACTTGTCAACATGCATACAGTACAAGTAGGACATTTTGTCATCAGCATAGTACTTGGTATGCAAACGTAGGCATAAAACCTAAGTATGCTTTGGGCTTTATGACTAAAATGTTTATTTGGTGGCTTTCAGTTAAACATCTTGAAGTCTACGATCCAGGACATGGAGAAGGAGCGGGACTTTTACTTTGGCAAACTGAGGAACATTGAGCTGATCTGTCAAGAGAAGGAGGGTGAGGGAGACCCCACCCTGCAGAAGATTGTGGATATTCTCTATGCCACAGACGTGAGTCAACATAGACCATATTAGTAATTAACAGTGTTACCACACTTATTGACCAATGAATTCCATGACCTTTTCATATATTAATATATATGGTTATGATCCCTGGCCAATTTGGTATAATTTTAGAATGAAAATTCTTCCACCCTCATGCCATTCCAGACTCACAAGATATTTTCATCAAACCTGAGCGATTTCTGCCACTTCATTGAAAGTCAATTCCACCAAAACCTGGACTCTTCTAAATAAATACATTGTAAAAGTAAGAATCAAGCAGATTAAGTCTTCTGAAGAGGCATGTTTATTTTATAAGAGGAACCAATTTAATTAGCTTTTATTTACACAGAGCTCATCAAATATGGTAAAGGGAAGCATAATAGTAATACAACCTCATTAGTTCTTGGATGTTGGGCAAGCATGTTTGAGCTTCTGTTTGCCATTTTGAATGTGCTTTGACTTCTACCAGTCTCCTTGTGAACTTTGAAGCGGCAAAGTTTTGGTGAAATTGACTTTTTAATGGAGGGACAGAAATCTTTCAGGATTCATTAGATATATCTCTATTAATGTCTAAAAGACTAATAAAAGCCATATGGGTTTGGGACAGTATGAGGATGAGGAAATGATTTTTGGGTGAACTGTCCCTTTAAATTGATTGTATTGGTGAAATGAGCTATTAGTAGTCAGCCGTGATTTGTTGCACGATCGAAAGCCTCCAGTGTCAATGGTAAATTAGTAAAGTCGTATTCAGAATTTTTTTTAGAATTTTACTTCATTAATTAAAAAATAAAAAATAAAAAAAAAATTTATGGACATCATAGTATTCCCAAGTAACAGAAAAAGTGAGTAGACATGTTGCAGATCCACATTAGACGGTCTTGTTCATTAATTTACTGAACTTGTAAACACTGACTAGTGGTTCAGACACTGTGCTGTTCTGGAGAATGTTTCCTGGTTAACAACATCTGCTGTGGAAAACTGGAACAATCTTTAAATGGCAAGACTTTTCTTATCAGATGACTCAGTCTGTCTCTCTCTCTCTCTTTGTCTCTTTCTCTCTCGGTTGCTCTCTCAGGACGGGTTTGTCATACCAGACGCTGAGTCAGAGGACCAGGAGGAGTTCTAATGCATGTGATTCGTTGCAGTTTTACCCTCCTCTCACCTTTTTCATTCCTGTCCTCTCCGCACAGTCACTTCCCCGCCATCCACACATCATATTATGCATTTGGTCTTTTCCGAACAAACTTCATACTGAATCCCATTGCATCTGCAAAAGCATGCACAGACACACTTAATGTTGAAAGAACTGTTTTAATGCCCTCAGACCTCTGGCTGCCACGATACTCCTGTTTCTCTTAGAGGAATAGTGTGTTTCCTGTCTGTAATATACGATCTAATATTGCTTTCCTCTTTCAGCAACTTCAGACACCTGCAAATGTATTTATCTTATTTGAAATGTCTCTGAAACGTCTTGGACACATCCTCTGTAGTGATTTATAGGTGGCGTCTCCCCCCTCACTGCTGTGGTACATATCGCGTCTTATTCAGAACCATACCTTACTGACACAAAACCGAGGGACGGAATGACAAACGTGCATTAGTTCATTGCAAAAACCCTCTCACTTCCTAGTTTCCATTTATGGTTTTGGTGCTTGCTTTAGCATGAGGCAGGTAGCAGTCACCACCGCTCCAGTCTATCCTCAGTGACTGTGCCTTATACAGACTGTCTGGAGGGAGTGGACCCAGTCTGACGTTTGTCTTTTCTTTGTTTTATGGATGTTGTGAAGTGTCGTTTTCGAGTCGACGCCTGTACTAACACTCAGTCGTGCGCTTTGGCCTACAGGATGCTGATGTACTGTGGTGTCACGGTTGCACGGGTTTAAATATTTTTATTATAATTTTATTGCTTTCATTTTAAATAATTATTTGTATGAAGTTAGTAGCCACTACGTTGGTGGACTCAGCCAAAATTTGAGTTGACACGACAAACACTGCCCATTTTCTAGCTGTTTTTACTGCCTTATATTTAATGCGTTTTTCTGTCCTTTCATTCGCACTGTCTCTTGGTAGATGTTTGTAATTCAAGTTATTAAAGTTTTACATTAAAAAATTTGTTTCTTTTAATTATTCTTTGTAGAAGTAGTAGTAGCAGCAGCAGAATATTGTTACTTTCAGACAAATCTTTTAAATACACAAGATGTGAACATGAAATCTTTTGAGTTATTTTAAAATATTGCACTCTTTCAAGACCATTCCCCAAACTACATTTGCTTTTTAGATGAACGTTTTACTTCTCGCTCATTTTCTAAAAGCCTGAGTTCTGAATTTGATCTATACGAGTTACCTTTTCAGGCAATGCTTGCTCAATTCATTTGTCATTTTTAGGAGATTCAGCATGATTCTGACTTTAGATCACTGTGCCAGCTCTGACTTTCTCCGACGTGTAGCTTCATTGTTTTCATGTGCACTGGTCATTCTCAAAACAATATGAATTTTTCTGTGTGTAGTTCTCAATGTTGCATTTGACATCAATAGCACATGCAAAACCGGCAATCAGAGTTGTTATTGGTGCTATAAATACTTTGACCCTTAAAAACTTGCCTGTTTGTGCAAGAAAAGCCCTTTTGCTGGATGCTTTGGTTCATTGGATTAGAAATATTTTTGCAGTTGGGCAAATATAACAGCGCTGGGTCTGTTCTAAATAGGAGACAATAGGAAAACAAGTGACACTCACATTTCTGGGCTTGCATTGACAAATATCCCATTGTAATTTCACACAAGCCGAACTGCTAAATATTGGCACAAGGTGGATGCAAGTAAAAATGTGGAAGGAAGTAGTTTGGAAGCAGGTGATGTCTGTTAAAGGCAGTGATTGACCTTTCCTACCTTCCTTTCAATGCTCTGTGGCCTTTAAGAACAATCTGTAGCGAAGGTACTCAGTACATTGTGGGCCCTCTCCCTGTTTTTGTACTTGCAGGCTGTTAAGAGTTCCACATTTTTAACTGAAGTCCATTTCTTACAATAAAACAGTATTTACACGTCTTTCTGTTGGTGTCTTCATTTCTGGTGATTACAGTTGTCCACATTTCTGAACAATAGTAAAGTCATCAAAACTGGAATGATTCATGTATGTCAGAAAAAAATATAAAAGAAATCATTTTAAATAATACTTGAGTCTGTACACTGGACATGTTGCTTTTCCCTTTATAACTTGGTTAAATGCTCTACTGTTTTCATATTATTGATGAAATCGCTGATTCATTGTTCTTGTTGAGCCCTATACAGGCTAGGAAACATATGACCACTAGGAAGCAGTAGTGATCAATGCTTACTCTCTCAACTGTAATAACTGTGGGACCAAGCGTGTGTTTCACACACCTCTGAAACAGATGTGCCTCTGTCTGAAAGCACATGTTTGTTCTGCAGGAATGCTGAAATTTAGCTGCTATACTACAATACAGCTTGGAAGAACTTACTTGTGTCACTTCCTGTTCCTATATGTCATACGAGGATAAATGACACGGTAAAACTTGCTTTTTACTTTTAATATTTAATCCATGTTTTGCACCATGACACTTTCTCCTTAATATCATATACAATGAGATCCAAAAGTCTGATAGCACATGAAAATCTGAGATTGCAGTTCTGATTTCTATCTGGAAATAATATTTTAGGGGGACATACTAAATGCTAAGAGTTACGTTTCAAATTTTTCTTTTTTTAAATGAGAAAAATAAGCAAAATAAGATCATTTTAACTTGTGCTTTCAGACTTTTGTACACATTTACTTGGGTAATAATAAACATGTTTTATTTAAAACAACCTCAAATCTATATTAATTAAGGATGCACGATATATCGGCCACCATATCGGTATCGGCCGATAAATGCTCATTTTTTTCTGTTATCGGTATCGGCCTGATAAGAAAATTTGGCCGATATCTTAAAGCCGATAAATAATGCATTATTTCCTTCAGAGACACTTCAGATGCGCGCTGTTCGTTTGCAGCCTTTTGTGCAATTGTACGTTGTAATATTGTGTTTATTTGATGTATATCTGATTTATCTCATATAGAATGCGTTTGGTTAAGTTAAAAGAGCACTTCAGTTTACCGGTGATCGTCTTTAGCTCAGCGCACGCAGCTCAAACAGCAGTGCACAACATTAATAACTATGAGTGGGAATGTCGTGTATATAACATTCTAATGAGAACATTATTATAATAAAACGTTGTGAATTCTTTGGGTTTAGTTGCCGTGTTTCAGCGCGTTGTTATGGGAAGAGCGCATCCACAACAGGATCACACATTCTGACTATAGCATGCAATAACTGCGTCATTTGTCATTTCATATATAAGTTGTAATATTATGTTTATGTTGTATTAATATTAATCTCAGGATGCATTTCCTTGAGTTAAATAAGCTGCCAGCAAAACGCTTCAGTTTACCGTGTTCATTCAGCTCTTCAGCTTCAGCTTGAGCTGCAGCTCAATGGCTGCTATTTAAAACAGTGGTATTAATTTGTTACTTTTTCAAAATCATTGATATATTATTAATAACAACAACCACTTGTATTTTTCTCTTATTATTTTCATCAACAATATGGTTTAGTCATTAAAATCATTTAATTATTGTCCGTGCAGAGGCTATTCCGTTTTATTGATCTGTGGCGCATTCATTTTGATTCTTTACATGTGTAATGATGTCCAGTGACTTGTTTGCATTATTTATGCATAATTTTATTTATTTGTAAGGCTTTTTTATGACTAAATTTGGTAATGGGAGAGTAAAAATATTTTTAAAACGTACACCGTTCAAACTAGGCTGCTTATGTTGAAGTGTTTGGGATGTGGCTTTTAATGATGAGACCTTTTTTGTAATCAGGCTCTCAAAAAGTATATAACAATTTGGATATAGATTTATCGGCCAACATATCGGTTATCGGCTTTCAAAAATTAAGAGTTATCGTATCGGCCAAAATTTTCATATCGGTGCATCCCTAATATTAATGTGTAACTTGTCATATGATCTCAAATAAAACTATAAACAACTACGCTCAAATGGCAAACAACTGTAAAATTAATTCCTGAGGTACTGAACTTACAGGTGTTTTGTTTTTGTTACACACTTTGCTTTACAATTTACTTTAATAAGAAAATCTGCTATGTCTAGTTTTTATACATTTAGGGCTATTTCTAAGATTGCTTCCTTTTTAAGGAAAAGATTACTTTTAATACAAAGTACAATTCAGTGTTACTTTATTATTATTTGTGTACTTATACATTATTTTATGTGCATATTTTCAGGTTTGAATTTTTACTGGTTAGCATTAGTTTTTTTTTTTTTTTTTAGTTTTAGTATTTTATTTATATGCCAAGACAATATTTCTAATTTTCATTTATCATTTTAATTTTTCATCTAATATTTATATTTTATATTATTTCAGCTTTATATAAATGTAAAAATATTTTCAATGGTTTTAGTAAATAGCAACATAGGTGCAATGTGTAAAATGTTACATTCACTCAGTTGTGTTTTTGGCTATACTGTGACTTTACCTTG
The DNA here is from genome assembly GCF_001515645.1 of Sinocyclocheilus grahami. Classification (NCBI taxonomy): domain Eukaryota; kingdom Metazoa; phylum Chordata; class Actinopteri; order Cypriniformes; family Cyprinidae; genus Sinocyclocheilus; species Sinocyclocheilus grahami. The sequence continues at coordinate 414,893 of NW_015505882.1, read as the reverse complement.
AGCACAGTTTTGACAGAGTGTCTGTATTTTTACTGTATATTTAACACCCTTGTATGTGTGACAGCTGTTGTATGTGATTTCACCTGCTGCAGTCATTGTCCTGTTCAGTTGAGTCTCTGTCTCTCACTTCTGTTACACAGCTGCTGACAGTCTGTTGTTTATCAGAAAGACATGCTGTTATTTTCAAACACTTTGGGTTTTCTGTCTCCCATCTTTCTTACTTGTCTGTCAGTGCTTTGTCCGAGCCACTGGACACAGCTTTTCTTAGAGAGCTTATTTATCTCCCTTCAATTACAGAGGTCTCAAAACGCCTGTGGCCTTTCCTCAAAAAGACAGAAAGATCTTAAACTTGCAATGAGGTGATGACTGGACTCATGTAGTGGAGACTAACCGGTCAGTTTATACTTTCATTTCTGAATTATATCCTAGTATGCAGGATTGCAATTAGTGCATCCCAAGTAATAGTACGTTTAAAATAGTGTTCCAAAGGTCACCAGATGATTTATTATTATGATGCATTTGCATCTTTATAAAATTGCTACATTTTTTGATATCTCAAAATTTCACTTTGTTAAACTTGAACACAATTATAGTTTAGTTTAGTTTCTTATAGAGCACATACTGCCACGTGAGCAGCCCAAAGTGTTGTACAGTACAATCAAAAAACCAGACAAAGACACTAACAAAACACAGCATCATAAAACCTAAAAAACATAATACAGAATGTTATTCGTCCTTTGGTGTGAAGGTGCTAATATCTTGTTAATCAATACGTTTCCGTTGGTTAATGCATTAATAATATTAACAGATACAACTTTTGACTGATAATATATTAATAAATGGTGACATTAACATCAACTATGATTAATTAATAATGCTTTAGAAGTATTTTTCTAATGTAGTTAATGTTAACAAATGGAACCTCATTGTAAAGTGTCATTATTATCCTTGGTTTAAAGAGGCCTTCTTTTTCTTTTCTTTTTTTCTTCACCATGTTACCACTGTAAGAATTTGTGGTACAGATCATCAATAGCTCCAGTGAGAGAGCAGGGTGAAGGGGGTGAAAAGAGTTTGCCTTTTTTATTCTGCCTAATTAATTTATGCGTTACACCACTAACAAAAGACTCGCCCTCCTTCCTCTCAAACACCAAAGAGCTGCAACCATTGTAGCCATCTAAGTAGAGCCCTTCGACATTATCATCTTGTTTCTGAAAAAAACTAAACAATCACTCGCTAATGCTAATCACTTTGTTAGGTGTGCGCATGCTAGTGGAAATCCGTGTCTCGTTTATCACATGTCTGTTGCGTGTGCATGTTCTTTGTAAGATATATACTCTCTCATCATCATAAGGGCTGGCTGAAATGCTTCACCGCTCACTTAGCAAGACCTCCGGCCCTTTGTTCCTTATCCACAGTTAGCGCTCTGGTTTTCTCCTTTCATGCAGACTGAACTTCAAAGCATGTGATCTCAACAAAACTGGGGGAAGAGCAAGATGAACCACTGTTTTGTTAAATCGGTTGTTGAAGGGAGTGTGAAAGATGCTTCAAACCTGTATGAACTTGCCATCCAGTCAGACGTGACGCTCACATGCTAACACAATAACCTCTCTGGGAGAGATGCCAGTCCAATAAAACTAGATATGAACTATATGCCTGTAGGCCATACATATCATTGGTGCAAGCTATTCGCTCTTTGCTAAAAATACATATTTGTGGAAAGGCTTAGGCTCTGGAGAGACTTATCTAGTACCCATCATGCCTGTTTGACTCAGGGATTAGGATTTAAACTCTATGTGCTTCAACTGGAGCCAGGTTTGTTGGTGAAACTTTAATGCCGCACTCCTCACTCGTGTCTTTGCTAGGGGCTATATAATCGGAGGTCCTGTCTTTTGCTATTTCCTTTAATATGAGTTTGGTTTCAAGAGGATTTTTCTGCTCTTTATTGTTCGTGCTGCAGGATGCTGGTGGATGTTTAGCACAGGATATCTGTCTCTTTCTCTGTGTTAATGCGGAGGTGTTGAGATCCTGCTGTAATTATTAACGTGTGGATTGAGGGGCCTGGCACGTCGTGCAAGAGGTGTGTTTGTGAAGGGGGAAGCACAAACATTGAGTGTGCTTTTGTCTCTTTCACATCAACATGCTCCTCACTATCTCATAATCTATTAGTGGTGTTTGTTAAAACTCACACATATAAAAAAAAAAAACAGCTGAAAAAATCTCATAGATTTAATAGAAATCAGAATATCATAGAGGCTTAGTGCTGGGCTCTTTTATGGAAGCCCATTTCCACTAGAGTAAAAAGAATACAAGTTCTAGATTTAAATATATACAGTAATTAAATGTAAAGCATAGTTATGAATATATTCTGTAATGAAAATGATATAAAATACCATAATTAATCATATAATATAATGATATATTAATATAATATGACTATATATCAAATTTGCACCTATTTCTCATATTTAAGACTCTATATCTCCCAATTCTCGTGTTTGCAACTTTATCTGGTAGTGACTTCATATCTTAATTACAACTATTTCTCACAGCTGAGACTATTTCTCATAATAATGAAGACAATTATGAGAAATGAAATCCCATTATTATATCACATTATTATTATGAGAAATAAAATCACATTATATAATGTTATATTTATTGAAACTTTATATCGCGAAAGTAGTAAAGCAATATCTCAATTGTGTTGTGACTTTCTTCTTATCTCGTCATATCTCATAATTGTCTTCATATCTGCAACTTTATATCCCATTGACTTATCTCAATATGGCTATTTTTCACAGTTGTGACTTTCTAATAATTGCCTTCATATCTCTCATAATTGCAACTGTATATCATAAATAAGTGACTATATCTCAATTACGACTTTGTCAACATTGTGACTTTTCTCATAATTGTATTTGTCTCATAATTGCAACTTTATATCTCATATTAGTATCTAAGTAATTATGACTATTTCTCACAGTTGTGACTTTCTCGTAAATGTGACTTCATCTTGTAATTACAACTTTAATTTTTATAATTAAGACTTTATATCTCACAATGTGACTTTATATCTCATAAATATTATTTTATTTCTTATAAACTTTAGCTCACAGTTGCTGGTTTTATTTTTCACTCAAAGGCAAAAATGTCCTTTCCTATTCTTTTGATTTGGGCCTACAAAGAACACACACAATAAAGAGTTTTGCATGGTCAAGAATCACTCACAGTTTTATTTTCACCATCTCTCATGTGCACACAAGCATTGACTCGGCTCGTCCTGAACAGTCCAGCTTGGACAGGTGAAAAAGAGCTCAGAACCACATCACAGTTAAGATCAGGCCTGTCTGGTCACGTCTGTGTTTGAAGTATATGAAGATGCCACATCAGAACTGTGTTTTAGACACACCACAGCTTTCTCTGAACTTATCAAACAATCTCACTGACACTCAACAGATTATCTGAAAGAAAAGATATGTGACTGGAACATGTTCATCTTGTAAAAAAAGAACAACCCTCGTTTAGTCACTGACCTGCGCTGAGTCTGTAAAGGTGTAACGGGGCGTTTCCACATCATTCTCACTCTTTAAAAGAAATCCCTGGCAACCAGGAGGTCACTAAGGCCTCGGTCAAGAAGACTAGAGACTAATACACTGACACAGAACCTTCGAACAAAAAGAAGCAAACCCCCCCTCTCTCTTTCATCTCTTGTCTTGCGAGTTGACTCTCTTGTCCGTAAAGGAAGTATGTGACAGCTGGATGGCATTTCCTTCATCCTTCTGTTGTGAGATTTGTCTCTCTTCTTTCAGTTTGGTCTGCCACGTGGAATGTGTTCTTGTTTGGAAGTGAATGAGAGTTGGGTTGCATTAGCAGGAGGACTGTAGACTTCCAAAGTCAAACCCCAGCCAGTTTGTTGAGATACTCTCCCCTGAGAGCAAAGTTCAGAGGTCAACATGTGTAGGACAGATGAAAATATTAGTGTGTGAGCCTTGAGCTTCATTCATTAAAAGTGACACGAATCAGCAGGGGAGTTCAGAACAAGGCATGTTTGTCTGTTTTTGTCAATGGAGAGCTACTAAATGTCTTCAGAAATCTGGTTGCAATCTTATCCTTACAGTTTGACAGCCACTCGTTGCTGGCTAATTTGATTGCATGTTAAAGATCGGCCTGGAAATCCCGCCTTTTCATGTTCCACAGAAAAAAATAAAGTCATATGAGTCTGAAATGACATGAGGACGATTAAATGATGACAGTTTTCATTTTGACCAAAATATTACATAGCTTATTATTCTGCAGCAAATAAAGATAAACTTGCTGGACTGTATATGAGTGTGAATAATTGTGTGTGTGTGTGTGTGTGTGTGTTTTATGACTCGTAGTCAGAGGGGCGCCTCTGCTGGACTGCATTTCAGGTGGCCAAAATGATTGGTGAAGAAAACACCTGCTCCTCTCCTCCCTCTGTCCCTTCTCTCTCACTTTGTTCTCTGGAGCGCTGCCATTTAATTAAACATCAGGTTCTGCAGACTGTAAAAGGAAAGCCTGAGTCTCTCTATGAGGTGTGGAGGAATGTGAACGAGCTCTAGTGGGAAATCTCGGTGTTAGATGGTGTATACTGCACACTCTGATGGGTTGCTGCTCACTATGACAAATGTTACTGGTCTGTTGTAACCTTTGATTTATACTGCACTGACTGGAAACTTTTTAACCGTTGCAAAAGCATGTATTGTGTTGCAATAAAATATCCTTTTAAAGTATCAGCATAGGCTCTGAGAGTTTTTTAAGCACAGAAATTAAGATTACGCCCAACAGTGTTTCATCTAGTACAGTAAGCCTATATTATTGAAACAAACAAGATGATCTTTCTATTAGCTGAGCTATTTGTAACACCACAAAAAAAATCCTTCCAAAAACTGGTAAAATATTTGGGATTTATGTTCACTCTATTGAGTTGAATTACTGAAATAAATGAACTTTTCCACAACATTCTAATTTATTGAGATGCACCTGTATATATTCAAAATAATGGTGAAATACACAATACTGATTATGTAGTTACCAGAGTTTAGTTGTTGTAGTTCTGACATCTACCAGCAGGGGTTAACAGGGTTACACTAACCAGAAATTTCTTGATCTCTTGGATTATGGTATTACCTAAGAATACCACCACCAGTCAAATCTCATATTTTTATGTGCAACATAACGAAAAGTTAAGTGTTATAAAAAGGGCCAGTTGCGGCCCTTGGTGGTAATTAGTCAATAGCTGCAGACCGCTTCGACAAACACTGCCCAAACAGATCTGTGGCCGGTGCATTAACTGCTTAGACTAGTCTTAAAAGTTAGACACCTATTTTTTTCTGCTAGACTTGTCATAACTTAAAAAAAACTGAAAAGTAAGACTGATAACCACTTGGTTAACTGCTAGTTAGTCAAACTAGTTCTTAAGACACAGTCTTAACTGGTGACTATGTTAATGCAACTGGCCCCTGTATTACCTAGCAACCACACTTAGCAACATAAATGTTTTTTTTTCATTAATGTTTATTTCTAATATTCGTATTCTTGTTGCATTTGTATCAGTATACTGTCAAAACTGTTTCACGCATTGTGTAGATTTTTAATTAGGCCTAACTGTTTCATTCACCTTTAATTTTAAGGCCTCGCCCCTCCCCCGACAAAAACGTCTTGCATTGTTTGTGTGGAAGCTCACATTTGCCGAAATATTATTTAAAACTTTCAGGTATTAGTACTGTACATTATGCTGTGAATCGTTCTGGTTTAAACTAAAAGGCGGCGGAAAACATATGTAGCCTACGTGTGAGGAAATATCATATACTGTGTTGAAAAGACAGTGCACACATACAGAATACATATTTTGCCTTTAGTATACTAAGTGGTATCCATTTGTAATACGGTAGACTACTCGAGTCAAGGCTATATTAATATTAATATTCTACACTAATAATAATAATATGGCTGTGACCGGATGAGAATCAATTCAGAGTTTCTTTGGCTCACTGAAAAGAATCGACTCGGTTATTCATGAATCATACATCACCTCTCTCATGAACTCACGTATAAAGATATAAAGTCTTTTCCTGACACAAAGTTATCTACTGTCTTTAGAAAATGAGTCGTGTAGGCCACATTTATAATACTTTTATGGTGTTACTGCATCCATTGATTTAAAAGAGACATTAAAAAGTATAATTTTTTGTCATACGGAACAACATGGGTGGATAAATGACTGTATTTGTATCTTTTGTTTTATAAATGCGAAGGAGTGGGGTCCCCAGCAATGATTATTCATTGGGTCCCGCAGTGTGTGAGAGAGAGACAGGACTGCACATGCACTGCACTGCCCTCTCTCAACACACACACACACACACACTGCACTGCCCT
>NW_015505882.1:340896-407643 GCF_001515645.1 Sinocyclocheilus grahami | reverse complement strand
CTCTCAACACACACACACACACACACACACACACACACACACAGTGCACTGCCCTCTCTGAACTGAACCCAGCAGCACAGAGGCAGAGACCGAGAGAGAAGGTGCCCACCGAACTGCATATCCGCCTATTATTGTGTATTACACACAGAAAGAAACCGAAACGACTTTCCGTGTACTCGGTCTCTCCAGATGTCCGTGATTAACACCACAGCTAGCTCTCCGTGGACGTTTTGACCAGCTGTAACAGTGTTGAGTGTGCGGCAGGTGAAGATGGGGACGAGGGGACCGGTGCTTGTGTTTCTATCGCGGCTGTTCATTGACGCTCTAATGGCGCAGGAGTTGCCCACCAACGGCGTGAACGGATTCAGTCTGCACCCACCGTATTTTAATCTAGCGGAGGGGACGAAAATCACGGCCACGGCGACCTGCGGAGTGGACGAGAACGAGCAGCCGATTCAAGACCTGTACTGCAAACTGGTCGGGGGCCCCGTGTCAGGGGACCCGAGTCAGACTATTCAGGTAAAGAAATGGGAAATACTTACTTTTCTAAGGTTTACATTACTAAAAATGAATAAAAGCACACTTTGGGGTTAGTTCGTTTCAGTTATAGACAATATTGGATTGTATTTGACTTTGTGAAATGCACTTTTTATCGTTTTTATACGTAAATATATCAGATGCTACCATAGTGCTGAATAATTGCCATGTTAATTTACTTGGTATTTCAACTGGCGTGATACAGGGGCCCCGTGTCAGGGGACCCGAGTCAGACTATTCAGGTAAAGAATTTTACTTTTCTAAGGTTTACATTACTAAAAATGAATAAAAGCACACTTTGGAGTTAGTTCGTTTCAGTTATAGACAATATTGGATTGTATTTGACTTTGTGAAATGCACTTTTTATCGTTTTTATACGTAAATATATCAGATGCTACCATAGTGCTGAATAATTGCCATGTTAATTTACTTGGTATTTCAACTGGCGTGATACACGTCCAAAACATTTATTACCACATTGCACTTATTTCCATAGTACCCAAACATGGTAATATTTATATTTTAAACTTTTTTTGTTAGTCTGTATAAACAAGTCAGGACAGTGCTTTGGATTTGAGGAACTGTGCAAGATCTTGATCTGTTTTTGAGAGCACCTGCTTAAGGTGAAAAGGCCAGAGATCCCTATATAGAGCTATAGTGCCTCATAAGAGACCCCCACTGAAGCTTCATAAGCAGGCTTAGGAGACTCGACTTAGCATGTTGGCGAGTGAGTGAAATGTTTAAACATTGTAAAGAGTAAAACGCCACCCACGTGTAGCACTGTTACTGGATTTTCCCTGAAGAATGTGTGGCATTTCATATAAGACCTTGAGGGAGACAGACACACAGATTTGCACACTTCAAAGAATGTTAATAAAATGTTGCGACCTGATCAATTGTTGCAGGCACCTCCTGTGGTTCTCGAGACACTATATCATATGCCTGCAGTCCATTTTTTTACTGCACTTTAACTCGTAATCATTTTATACTTATCAGTATCCTCTAAGACATTTTGCTTATCCATAGTTGTCCTAAACTTTGACTTTTAGTCAAAGGAAATCTCATCAGTCTCTGAAACCTTCACACATAGGTGGTCTCAACATAATTTGGCAAATTTCTGATCACGTTCACTCATATTAGTTAGTTTATACTGTTATAAATGAATCTATTTTCCTAGGCAAGTATAAATAGCTATAAATAATAATTAAAAGGGGTTTGAGATGCCAGCAGTTGGATAATGAAGGGAGGGAATTCCTTGGTTTTTCAAGTCAAGTCTGCTTTATTGTCAGTTCTTCCACATGTACAGCCCATACACACAGAGAATTGAAATTGCGTTACTCTCAGACCCTTGGTGCATACAGATAACACTAACAGTAGAACATAAATACAGATAGATACAGATTAAATATAAAATACAACTATACAAATATACAAATAAGGTAAAATATAAAAAAATATATAAAGCAGCACCTGGCAGATAGAGTGCAAACCAGTGAAGTAAATAACAGTGCAGATATAAGGATTTGTAGTGCAAAAGAGCTTATTCAGACTGATTAAAGTGACAGTGTGTGTCTGTATTTGGGAGAGGGGGGAGTGGGAGAGTCCATCAGAGGGTCAGAGTTCAGTGGTGCGTGGTGCTTTTCTGATGTTTTCACTAAAATATCCTGCTGAGCAATCCCCTACAAATCCAGCTAAGCAACAAGTGTATGGTATTTATGCAGCAAAATAACGTTTCACTGTGCCTAGTCTGTGCATCTTTTTCAGTCAGTTTCTACAACTCAGCTTATCATGGAATATAAGTTTCCATGTTGTCCTCCAGTCTGCATTATCAGAAATGAACAGATAAAAGGTGCAGGAATTGGAGGGGGAATTCTCCAAGATAGAAAGTTGTTTATTTGCACATGCTCTCTGCATTCACTAAAATAATTATGCAAATCAGGTAGCGGCGCAGACACACCCAAAAAAATTGGTGCTGAATTTCAATTTGCACGCCACAATTTCTAATTTTGCAGATCACCTGATTTGCACCTGAAGTGATGAGTTATAACTCTTTTCTTCATTATTTCATCATAATTCGATGAGTCATTGTCATGATTGATAGAACATGTACACATCTAAATTGTGGCGTTATGACATGAACATAATTTACAGATAATTTAGCAGCACTGCATGATTAGAGCGCATTGTAGCGTCTGGATAAACTGTGGGTTTGTGGGTGGTTGGGTAGTGAAAAAGTGTCTGTGCTGAAATACCTGTTAAGTGTTAACTAATTTTTTGACCTCAGAGGGGTTAGTTTCCTCATTCAGCTTTTTGTCTAATTTGTCTAATTCGAACTTAACTAAAAGTAGATCACGTTACATAAAGGTGTGATTTACTAAAGTACTTGTAGAGATATCGTTCAGCTAAATGTTGTGTCTTCCTGTGTTATCAGGGCCAGTACTGTGACATCTGCACCTCCAAAGACACTAACAGAGCGCATCCCATCAACAATGCCATCGATGGCACCGAACGATGGTGGCAAAGCCCTCCGCTCTCCCGCAGTGCAAAATACAACACGGTCAACGTCACCCTGGACCTAGGACAGGTATGTTACCGGTGCATTCCTTACGTTTGTCTAACTCTCTATCACACCCCCACCCACAAGCACGTATCGTGTTCAGATTATTCAGCATACAGTAGAGTCATCTGATACTTGGCTACAGCAGGCGCTGTTGTGGATTGCACATGAGTGTAGAATTTCAAGAGTGGACCCTAAGTTGAATCTCATCCATTCATACATGAGTCTGGAGTATCTAGAGGGGGTTCTTTTTTTTTTTTTGCTCTGAACACTTCACATTGAACACTTGGTCTTGTGTATCGAAGGTTCTTATTTGTGAATAGCTGAACAGCCAGGGGGCATTTAGGATTATTACTTTCTAAACTGTAATGGTAAATAAACATTAATCATACTCTCCCACACATATTCTCCCCCAGCATTCCCAGTGGCTTCTACATAAACAGTTAGTACTGCTGAATATTGCTTTATGCTGCCCAATTGAGAAAGAGAGGAAGGGAAGCAACAACTACCAACTAAAGTTTCCCATTGAACTCTATTGAGTTTCAGGCTCTTCAGAAACAGTCTAGTCTCATGTCTCAAAAAGTGGCTTGTCTGGATTTAATGGGAAGCAATTGCCGATCAGGCCACAGGGCATTATAATGAGAAGCTTGGATCACATCTTATTTTATGAATGGATTCAAAATAATTTTATTTTTGTTAAGAGAAGTATTACAGTGGCCCACACAGAATCTGCACACACAGCACTCTGCAAAAAAAAAACCCCCCCCGAAAACCTGTCAAGTTCTGCAGATTCCCTATTCAATATTCATTTATTACATATTCTTACAGCTGCATTTAATATGTTTTGCCATGCTTGAATCAATATTTCAAAATGTCCATCAAAATCAATGTAGAAATTGGGGGAAAGTCTGCACAGTGAGCAGAACCCCAACACAGATTAAATAAATGTACAAGTAACAGTAATTTAGTAATTTTGAGAAATTGTTTTATTATGTCAGCAGAAAAAGTTAACAAAGTGATGCAAGAACAGAAAGTGTATTGTTTTGACACTACCGTTGTGAACGTTTGGAGTGGGTAAGATTTAAAAAGAATTTTTAAAGTCTCTTAAGCTTACCAAATCTGCATTATTTTATAAAAAAAGACTGTAATTACAGTAATATTGTCAACTGTTACTGCAATTTAAAATAACTTTTTTCTATTTGAATATATTTTAAAATGTAATTTATTCCTGTGATGCAAAGCTGAATTTTCAGTATCATTACTCCAGTCTTCAGTGTCACATGATCCTTCAGAAATAACTCTAATATGCTGATTTGCTGCTTGAGAAACATTTCTTATTATTATCAATGTTGAAAACAGTTCTGTTTCATATTTTTGTGTTTTTCTAGGAATCTTTGATGAATAGAAAGTTCAGAATAACAGGATTTATCTGAACTTTTGTAGCATTATAAATGCCTTTACTCTCACATTTATTCAATTGAATGCATCCTTGCTGAAAAAAAAAAATCTTACTGACTCTAAACATTTGAACGACTATGCTATATATTTAGTCTATGTATAACCAGGCTATGTAGTTGTGGTCTCATTCAGCTGAACATGGCTGTAATATGTGACAGACTAAGCCCTGTACAACCTACTTTCTTTTCTCTCTCAATCTCCCCCCCCCCCCTCTCTCTCTGAATGGAAACAGAGAGCAGTGACTGGCTTTGTACTGAGTTCTTTTATGCGGCTGGTATTTTTTCAGTACCACTGAAACCAGCTTGTTAAAAAGCAATACATGCGCATTCATACATCGCTGAGAAGAGAGAGTGAGAGAAGATGTGCTATATATATATTAATGCCATCGACACTTCATCTGAAGAAAATGTGAGTTGCACAGTTGTTTTAGGTGGCTGCCAAGGCATTGCTATGTGGTCTGGGTGGTTTTTGGCATGTTGCTATGTAGTTGTGCTAGTTGACGAATAATGGTTGCTTGGCCCAGGCAGGTTTTTCACTCATTATAATATGTCATAAGTTTAAAACAGACGTTAGGTCTCTTAGAAGAGTAATAGCACACCTCTCCTCATCATTCCACATGCTTTGAGGAATCATTTACTGTATGCCAATAGCACAAGCAGTGTGGGATGAGTTAAACACCAAAGGTTTAATGGGGTTTGTTCAGACCTATAACTGAAGTATGAGGAGCAGTGATAGTGATGCTGCTTTGGAGGCTTCCTCTAACACAGGTATGAGGCTCCCTCAGAGCAGATGAATTAGTTTGGAATGTTAGTTACTCAATATCTGTCTCGACCTGTTCAGGGACCAAACGACCCTCCCCATCACAACCAAAGTTCATGTCGCTCTTCTCTCTCTCGCTCTCTTTTTCTGTCTGTTGAATGACCCTAGACACTTTTTGCACATTTTTCCTGCATTCTGTGAACATGAGTGCTGAGGATCTCGAGTAAACAGCCATGACACACATGAATTAATCCTCTAGATGCATTCGAGTATTAACCAGTGTTTATGCAGTCATGTTAGCAAGATACTGTAAAAGTTAAATGAAACATGTTTTGGGTTTGGTGTCAATAAACCAAATGATTTGAACTGATTAATGCTTTTTTCTCTCATAGTGACCTGAGAATCGATAAGTGAGCTGAGTAAATGTAGTATTTCTTAATCTAAATGCAAATTATATTTAGGTTGTAAATGACTGAAATTGTAAATGTTAGAGATGCACCGATGTGAGTATTTTAAAACCATCGGCTATAGCATGAAAGCCGATGCAAAAGCTAAGCTATAAACATTTATTTAAAAATGTTTTCCACTTTACTGTGGGACCTCTCCTAGCCAGATGCTCACTGTTAATGTAACCTCATTTGTGTGTGTGATCCCTCAGGGCACATTAGTTTAATATCACTCAGAGTTTAGTATTAAAGACAAAAACAAACTCTGTCTCGCTGCTAATAGCACATAAATGCCATGGGAAATAACTTATCTAAGCCTAAACTTGATGATTCATTGCTTAAGCTATTTTCTGAAGTATTCAGATATTTGAGGGAGATCATGGATGACGTGACATGTGGCCAAGTATGGTGACCCATACTCGGAATTAGTGCTCTGCATTTATCCCATCCAAAGTGCACACACAGCAGTGAACACACACACACCGTGAACACACAGTGGGCAGCCATTTTTTTGCTGCGGCGCCCGGGGAGCAGTTGGGTGCCTTGCTCAAGGGCACCTCAGTCGTGGTATTGAAGGTGGGAGAGAGCGCTGTACATTCACTCACCCCCACCTACACATAAACAATAATCAAGCCTGTCTTGAGACTTTCAACACTCTTTTAAGTATACAGGGTTGTTTATTTCTTATTTTTCCTTCTATTTCTTAAGCATGCTCGTTCACACAAGTGAAATTGCTCGTGCACAAGTTTGCACTTTATGATTAAAGTATATTGCAACCATTTACACATTTGAATACCTAAAAATACACTTATTTTTTGGGGGGAGGGTGGGGGAGGCTGAGGGGGACTCAATGGGGACTAAAATGCCCCATTGTGTGCCATGCACGGAGATGGGCATGATGCCAGTCGTGAGCGCCGGACAGAACTAAAGTTTTCCTGTCATCGAGTAAGGACTGAGTTTATCCAATGGCAAGGCTATAGAGCTTGATGTATTGATCGCTCACTCATTTTTTCTCTCTCTTGGTCTATTAAAATAGTCAGTTGCTCGCCCTATCCTTGCCTGGCATCAGTTTTCCTGCCGTTATGTAGAGACCATGTGATCATGAACTAGCTTAAACCGACAGTTCACCCAAAATTGTATGATTTACTTTCTTCTGTGGAACACAAAAGAAGAAATTTTAAAGAATGTTTCAGCTATTTTTGTCCATATAAAGAAAGTCAGTGGGGTCCAAAATAAATTGACTTTCACTGTATGGACAACACACTTTTCACAGATGATAGAAAGTTATACAGGTTTGGAAAATTAATTAATTGTAACACATTTTTTTACATACAATGACACAAATTTTCCACTGACAGTGCATTATGCCTCAGGCACAAGATCTACCTTGTCAAAGTTTGTGTGTGTGTGTTTTCCATAATCCCATGTATGGGACGTCCCAGTGTGTGGCCTGCATACCGTGGCAAACAAAGTTCCCATTGTGCAGTTCTCAGCATCTTCCCTTGCTTTCTCCTTACTTTTTCCACTGAAAAGTCAGACCTGTAGATCAATATCCAGAAAGAGCTGATATTTTAAATGTCTCTTCTGAGATACTCTTGCACTCCTCCTTCACTCTTTTTCTGTTTAAACTGAAGTTGTGTTGTTCATGTACAGGTGCATCTCAATAAATTAGAATGTCATGGAAAAGTTCATTTATTTCAGTAATTCAACTCGAATTGTGAAACTCGTGTATTAAATAAATTCAATGCACACAGACTGAAGTAGTTTAAGTCTTTGGTTCTTTTAATTGGGATGATTTTGGCTCACATTTATCAAAAACCCACCAATTCACTATCTCAACAAATTAGAATACTTCATAAGACCAATAAAAAAAACATTTTTAGTGAATTGTTGGCCTTCTGGAAAGTATGTTCATTTACTGTACATGTACTCAATACTTGGTAGGGGCTCCTTTTGCTTTAATTACTCCCTCAATTCGGCGTGGCATGGAGGTGATCAGTTTGTGGCACTGCTGAGGTGGTATGGAAGCCCAGGTTTCTTTGACAGTGGCCTTCAGCTCATCTGCATTTTTTGGAAGAGGATTACGACAACTGTAGCCAAATTCCTTGACACGTTTGTGTGTGGTGGCTCTTGATGCCTTGACCGCAGCCTCAGTCCATTCCTTGTGAAGTTCACTCAAATTCTTGAATCGATTTTGCTTGACAATCCTCATAATGCTGCGGTTCTCTCGGTTGGTTGTGCGTCTTTTTCTTCCACAATTTTTCCTTCCACTCAACTTTCTGTTAACATGCTTGGATACAGCACTCTGTGAACAGCCAGCGTCTTTGGCAATGAATGTTTGTGGCTTACCCTCCTTGTGAAGGGTGTCAATGATTGTCTTCTGGACAACTGTCAGATCAGCAGTCTTCTCCATGATTGTGTAGCCTAGTGAACCAAACTGAGAGACCATTTTGAAGGCTCAGGAAACCTTTGCAGGTGTTTTGAGTTGATTAGCTGATTGGCATGTCACCATATTCTAATTTGTTGAGATAGTGAATTGGTGGGTTTTTGTTAAATGTGAGCCAAAATCATCACAATTAAAAGAACCAAAGACTTAAACTACTTCAGCCTGTGTGCATTGAATTTATTTAATACACGAGTTTCACAATTTGAGTTGAATTACTTAAATAAATGAACTTTTCCACAACATTCTAATTTATTGAGATGCACCTGTATGTCCAGTAATACACACGCTAACAGATGCACACCCATGCATGCATATACAAATGTCCACCCTTTTTCTCACCCATGCTTTCATGTTGTTTACCAAGCATGAAAATGGGCCTGTTAATGGGTGAGAGAAGAAAAGACAATGCCGCACAATCTGACTGTAATAGGAGGGAACCATGGAGACAAGGGCGCAAGGAAAAATTTTATATGATCCAATCTTTCCTGTTAGTCAGAGCCCTAGTTGCCCTTCCCTTTAATATGAGCTGGCTTGTACATAACAGACGTCCATGAGAGTGTCTTGTGCATGAGTGTGAACCGTAATTAATTCAGAAACAGCAGGGATCTGAACTCCTGGCCTGGATTCATCGGAGCCCTCTACCTCGACTTTAGCCATCGATCATGACGGACGGTTTTGTCTGCGGCTTTAATTTAGCCCCTTTCCCCCAGCATCCCTGTTGGCAGCGGCCCCATTTAAATCCCAGATGCATATATCTTCACTGACACCGAACACACTGCTGACCTCTGCTCACCTCCTATTATTTATTAAAGGGGCCATATTCTACACTTTTGTAGCATTTTATTTTTTTCCCCAGAAATCCACTTTTAATGTTTGCAAAGGCTTCTGGTGCCAAAAATGTTGTTGTACATGACCAAAAAGGAGCAAACCCTCTTGCTAACCCACAGAATAAACAGACTGCTTTTGGTACTGTACCTTTTTGAATGTCTGTTATGATTGGCTAATCTCTGTTTATCAGTGTAGCTCACAAAATTGTTCATGAGTGCTAGTCAAGTTGCTGAATACTGAATAGGGGTAAATCTATAAACCTGAGCAGTCATATGTTAGAGGAACACTCCACTATTTTTGAAAATAGGCTCATTTTCCAACTCCCCTAGAGTTAAACAGTTGAGTTTTACCGTTTTCGAATCCATTCAGCCGATCTCCAGGTCTGGCGGTAGCACTTTTAGCTGTAGCTTAGCATAGATCATTGAATCTGATTAGACCGTTAGCATCTCGCTCAAAAATTACCAAAGAGTTTCTATATTTTTCCTATTTAAAACTTGACTAGTCTGTAGTTGCATCATGTACTAAGACCAACGGAAAATGAAAAGTTGCGATTTTCTAGGCCGATCTAGCTAGGAACTATACTCTCATTCCGGCGTAATAATCAAGGAACTTTGCTGCCGTACCATGGAAAATGATATTACGCAGCGCCTGAAAATAGTCCGCAGCACGCTCCCTGTGCAAGCAGGTGGTCACGTTGGTTATGTTGACGGAAGTTAGCCTATTTTCAGGCGCTGTGTAATATAACTGCGCCTGCTGCACCCATGGTACGGCAGCAAAGTTCCTTGATTATTACGCTGGAATGAAAGTATAGTTCCTAGCCATATCATAACTCAACTGTTTATCTCTAGGGGAGTTGGAAAATTATTTTTAAAAATTGTGGAGTGTTCCTTTAATGCGCATATGATTGTGATGTCATGGCTTTCACTGGTTCTAAAAATACATTTTGAAAAATTACATATTTGTATTTTTTTATAATATTTTGTATTATTTTTTTTTATAATATTATTTATCATTGCATTTTACATTATTTTCAAAATATCACTTATGATTGTTTTTTTTCGCAAATGCTAGGTTTTCTTTAGAAAGAAACACTAAATAGATCTTCTGAACATCTGGGGGAACTTTGCATCTTCCCTGTGTGGCAGAAGTGTTTGATTTTGAGCCTGTGTTCACCTCATTTCTCCTGGATAAAGGACTACATGAGCAAGGTCTACAGATTAGGCACTTTCAGTCTAACTGTTGTTTACGTATCCTCTAGGTCTAATTTCTATTGCATTGGGTAGTGAGCATGTGTGTGTGTGTGCAGAATCTTATAGAATTTAATGCTGTTAGAATTTACTGCCTATTTATAGATGTTTCGCCACTGTATGGATTCATTTTCAACTAAAATCATGAATGATCCAATCTCAACTTTAGTCTTTTTCCTTTAAAATCCAAAAATAGCTGCGTTTGCCCTTTTTGGGAAGGATGCTGTTTGTAAAGACATTTTGGAGATCTGGAAGATCTTCTCTGCTAGAAGGATCAGCAGATACGAACATATACATTCCTGCTTTGAATATAATTGACCAACGTGAGTTTCTTATTGACAGTCATTCTGTAAGTTCGGTTCATATTCTTCAGTCATGTTTTCCGGTTTCGCTCACAGTGTATCTACAGTTCACTATAGTCCACAGCCTACATCTCACCATGCATTCTGTAACTAGTAGCACTGATTTAGCTTTTTTTCTTTTTCTATCTCCTCCCTTCCTGATTTCATGCTTAAACAGACTGCTCTTATCTCCTTTATTGGCTGCAGGGCAGTTCAGCATTTCCTCCACTCCCCTCTCAAATATTAGCGGCACATTTCATCAGCATTTTTTGAGACATTGAGGGAGAAAGAGAGGATAAGGAGTAGATCTGTCTATCTAGATTCGTCATCTTCATAATGAAGCAATGAACTGAGTAGAGGATGTTGACAAATAAAAGTGAGGTTAACGTGACAATAGTCAGGAATAGGGAAACTGAAGATAAGATTGGCTGATTTTTGTTTGAACTTCTGGGTCCATAGTTAATTTCTGTTGACTTTCATTTAACTCAGAAATTCCAAGCATTGTGAGGAAACACTTTGAAATTAGACATGTTTTTTGTTGTTATTGCTTAATACTAGGACTGTAAGTTGATTGGAAATTTTTAGTCAACAATTAAGTAATCACAATTAATCATAATTATCAGTATTTATGTTATTTCAATTCCTAAGTGAAGACAATTCAGAGACATGAAATTATCGGCTGACAAACATTAAAAAACAGACATTTCAAGTAGCATGATTAATTTTACTACTTTTTAAAAACTAATTATTTTTCACAATTAGTAACATTAAATTTACATGTACTTTTATACCCATGCCCAGTACATTTTCTTAATAATTTTTAGTCATTGACTTTTAACAAAAGCATGCTTGTAGATCTGTTGGACTTGAAGCTGTTGTTTCATGTCACATAGGAATGAATGAGAACAATTCACACCTCCTCAGGGATCCTCCCGTTCTCCTCCTTCTGGCCAGGAGGTAGCCTTCAAGAAAAATGTCAAACCCGAATGAACAATTGACCCCCAAAACGAGGCGGGAGAATTTGAAATGGCATGTGGGGGCTGTCGTAGTGGTTTTTAAACAGAAATGTGGCAGAGTTCAGCAACGCCCCCGATTCCTGTCGAAACCTGTTCCTTCGTGCAGTAGAGAAAGAAACCCACCTCCATGTCTCCAAGGCCTCTCAGACACCGCAGTCTGGGAGCTGAAACAAAAGGGAGGTCCTGAAGCCTTTCTGTGGATAGGTACACAAACCTGCAGTGTGACCTTGCTTATCTGACTCTTGAGTGCAAGATAACTCATTCACAGGCGACATGTCTACAGATTAGACCTATCGCTGCTTCATAAGTCTGCTGATTAACTATCAGTGACAAACCAAAGTTGGCTGATGTAATGGTCAATCAAGAGTGAAGGAATATGTAGATCTAAAATGTGCCTTGACATTTTTGGTTTCTTAGATATAGGATGCTGGTTTCCTATAAACACAATTCAAGCTCATGTTCACACATTAGGAGCTGCTTATGAATGCATATACTGTAGCTGTGACTTCTCACCTTTATGCTGTGAATAAGGGTGAGTGATGTGCATGAGGGTATTTTGGCGAGGTAAAATCTTCTGCTTATTGATGGATCTACTTTAAAGGGAAGTTCTGGCTGGCATTAGAGGAAGATCTTAACAGAGTTTTCTCTGAATTGTCTTCACTTTCTGAGCCACATTTTGATCTCAAGGTCATTTTTCATGGATGTATGAAGAGAATAACTACTGATGTAGTTCATTATATTAACAAATGTACATGTTGCACAAAGTTTGGCAACCGGAAAGTGTCCAAAATATTTATATTTATTCATTTGAACTTTATATTTGTTTTATATTTTGGAGTCTAACAAACTTGTGAGGTGTTTTGACTAAAAACTGTGCTTGTGCTATATTTCTTTAAAGTAAATGTGTCTTGTTTTGATTATTTGATATGTAATGCAAATGCATTTTTACATTTTTAATTGGGGCTGAAGTGTCTAAATAGTTTTTTTGGGGCTGCTGTAGGCCATTATGATCTAGAAAGCAAGGATGTAGAACTTATTTTACACAACATTTAAGACCTGTTTACACTAAGGACAGTAACTATAATGAACTTTAACGATTAAGTTTTAATAATCATTATAATTCTATGAGAAAAGGGAAGTATAACGATAATGACACAGAGGAACGATATCATTGGAATCACTTTCAGAAAGATTTTTTCCCGGGTGATGTATGATAAAAAATGTTGATAGCCAGTCAGACTTGTCATAGCTATATTGTTACATTTATCTTTATAGTCATTGTTCAACTAAAAACTGTGTAAAACCAGCTACCATGTTTTTATCTGGATTTTCCAGGATGACCAGTGGTATAAACAAACATTTCAGAACACATTCCCCTTTAGACTTTATATAGTGAGATATCTAGCATTGCACTGAATCAGAATTTTCCATATTTCATTTCTCAGCAGCTCTTAGTCATTTGAATGAGCTGACATTATGAAGTCGGGCTATTAATAGTTTGATGCTAATGTGATCGGTTCATGCACAAAAGTTTCTTTCTACATTTTGGGCACATTGGCGTAAAGTTCAGTCTGTGGTTTAGGCTCTGTGGATGTCTCATAGTATTTCCTCTGATGAATAGATGCGAATTCACACTCAGTTGAACTGGCAGCTTTACCCATCACTGCTGACGGTAACAGTACGCAGTGAATCATTACATAGAAATAGAATTATTAACCTGAATGCGCAAAATTATTAGTTCCTCCTGACCATTCTTTTGCTTTCATCTTTCTCTCATTCTTTGCCTTTTTTGTTCTTGAATCCTCCATCTCCACGTTGATAGATGATAGTGTTTTTTTGGGGGGAATTTAAAGTAAAGGCTACTGAAAAGATGGAAAAGGACAGAGTGAATGCGAGAACAGAACGCTGGCCTTGTTAATGAGAGAGTAAATGTTTGTTTTTGTCGGGTCAACAAGAGCTGTTGTTGGAGTCTTTCATCCATTCAGTGGCTCATTGGTTGGGTTGGGCCCGAGAGGGGAGGGAAGTGTGTTTGTTGTGGAGAGGGGTCACTTTGGTTAAGGGGGCAAATAGAGGGATATAAATACCATTCCCCCCTCCCTTTGCCCTGAAGGGGGCTTTTTTCACTGGCTTTTCCCCTTTTTTTTAGGCCCAACTTTTAATCAAGAGACAGAAACTGGCCAAGAAAGTTGTGAAGGAGGCACTTTAAAAATCTTACAAGTAGATTTCAGCATGCCACTGATGCCCATGAAATTTACTATATTCTGTATGTCGTCTATATAGTATACAGTAGATGAGTTAAAACATGGCACCGCAGTTCTGATAAACATTTTCAGGGCTGGAGTCTCTATATAGCCTCATTCAGACTGTCAGCCCAAATCTGATTTTTGTGCAAATCCGATTGAAATCGTCCCTTTTTGTTAAATTTGTAATAAATTGTTGTTAAATTGTATAAGTTTTATGAGATAATAATGAATAAAGATCTTGCATCTGATTTATGATCTTCTTGTATCACTTCAGTGGTCAGTCACAGCTGTTCCTTCTTGATGCGGCTCTAGACCACAATTTAAAACTGGTTGCAGTTGAGACTGAACCATGTCTAATATAGCACTATGGTGATTCATGGTGCTGAATGAGAGGGCACCTGCCTTCACCACATCTAACCTCTCAGCGAGTTCCCAGAGGAGCACAAAAGGCTTTCCGACTGCGCTGGGCTGGAGGGCGATGGCTCTTGTTTCCTGCTTCCTCTTTTAGGACTCTTCAATTGGTGGTCCACCAATGATTCAAGACTCTTAATGCTTGATCAAGGCTATACACAGAGCCCATACATTCACTTTTATTTAAACACTTCACTGTGCAGGGCAGGGAGAGAGACTTCATGAGTTTATCATTTATCAATCTCAGCTTGTCCTTTTTAGTTTGATGATTTATTCTGGAATGACACAAGTGATTGTCTTTATGATTCAGTCATTGAATCATTCATTCTTTTTCCTTTGTGATCTTCAAATACTAAAACTTCATGAGAACCATGAGAACTCCCTTTGAATCCAATGTGTGTGTGTGTGTGTGTGTGTGTGTTAGCGCAGATGGGACAAACACAGATAAGACACTCTGGCAGTGATATCTAATTAGAGTCTGGACAGCATCTGTGACGCAGAAAACACCCACCGCTCTTTCCCAGAGACTCGCAGGAGTAGCTAAGAGCAGAACCATCAGGCTGAACACTGAACTAGCAGCAATTATCCACTTGACCTCCCAGTATATGAAAGACAAACACAGATAGCCCACTCCCTCTGATCTTCCCATGTCAAAGGAACTAGAAAAATGCCTGTTCAGGAAAACGTTTAGGATAGTGATAATGATGATGGAAGCAAGTAGGATACAGCAAACTCATTTTGCGTTAAGTTTAGTAAAAACATAGCGAGAAAGTCGGGTTAAGTCCATGCAAAGACTATAGAATACCCAAGACGTTCCACTCATTTAGTTTTGAATGGGAAAAAATGCAACGCTCATTATGGCCGCTCTACGTAAGGAAGCCCTGCCTTCTGAATAAAAGAGCCAATCACTAATCGGTAAAGTCATCGCATCACTGCAGCTGCCGTTAGAAGTCCCGGTTGCTATAGAAACAGTCAGCGTTCAGTGACTTGCGCTCAGGACTGCGCATGTGCACTGGCTGATCTAGCCTGAACGATATTTGAGCAAAAGAAACAACATTTATAAGACAGTTGTTGTCAGATTTCATTGGTGTTTTCAAATATGAAATTTAATCTTAAGCTTGGCGAACAGTTTTGGAGAATTTGATGTTTCCCCATTCAAAGAGATAGGAGCTGCACTTGCGTGCTGGAGAGGTGTTTCAAAGATGGCTGCTGAGTGCAATGGCTTGCCATAAAAGGGACTTTGGACCTAGGCAGTCTGAGAGCTGATCATAAGAGGTAACGGTTAATTATGTTTGGAATGCACAGATCCCACCACCTCAACCCTCCCTCATACCCTGTAGCAAGCATTCCCAAATCCAGTTGTGGTCCTCAGAGGAATCCCTAATCTATATTGCTGGAATGCTCAAATTATCCCAGACTGATAGTAGTACTTTTGCAGGAAGGGAGGATGGGATTCAGGCATGCAGAGCAGGTGTAAACAGATGACAATCCTTCAAACTCATCTTAACCCCCTCTTGTGCCTTAGGGCTGATAAAAATAACACACACACACACACACACACACACACACACGTATATCTAAGCTGCCCATCCAGCATTCCCAGGAAATTAAGTGTGATTATACATGTCATCGGTGACATCCCTCTGTCTACAAGGTGAAAACTGATGAACAGCATGTTGTTTTTCCATACTGTCTGCAAGAATGATGTAAGCTCACATGAGTACAATAGCTCTCTTTTCAGTGAGAGCTTATGGCAGTATAGATGCCTTTCAGTGGCATTGTGCTTTCCGAACATTCCCGCACAGGGACGGTGAGACACACCTGTTTGTGAATGTTATTTTTTATGAGATGTTTGCAGTTCTGGATAGTTTTATAGCATGTGGTTTAGTAGTTTAGATGCAGTATGTTGGAGCCGACTGTTACATTTGACTAAGTGTGCTTATAGGTCATTACGTAGATGCTCATGGCTTAAAGTAGGATTTTAAACTTGTCAGTGGCACAGACCTCTTAAAATATAGAAAGGGCTATATGCATATCAGCATCATTACTCCAGTCTTCAGTGTCACATGATCCTTCAGAAATCATTCTAATATGCTGATTTGCTGCTCAAGAAACATTTCTTATTATTATCAATGTTGAAAACAGTTGTACTGCTTAATATTTTTGTGGAAACAAAATAAACTAAAGTTTTATTTTATCAATCTTTTATTAGCTTATTAAACAGCATTTTGCATCTTTTTGAAACAATGTAAAATCTTATTGGTCCCAAACTTGTACTGTGTGACATAGTAAGTGTGATATTATGAACACAACATGTTTTTTTCCAACATGCTGTCTTATAATATTGGAATATTTATTGGAAAATATTTTATTTTCTGTGAAGTTAATGTGTCATTTTCAGTTCAGTTCAAAATGTATTTATATGGCGCTTTTCATAATAAATATATTTCAAAGCAGATTTACATTAATTAGTGTGCAATTTTAGTAGTATGCTAGTGAGCAAGTTGTAGATATGTAGATTTTATTATTTATTTTTTTTACTTGTATTTTTTAAAGTTTTTTTTTAACTTTTTTTTTTTTTGGAAAACCTTTTGGAATAGTCCATCTTAAAATAAAAATTCTGAAGATTCTTTAAAAATGCTTTTTTGTGTTTTACTTAAATGCTTGTTTTCATAATAAATATATTTCAAAGCAGATTTACATTAATTAGTGTGCAATTTTAGTAGTATGCTAGTGAGCAAGTTGTGGCCAGTGGCCAAAAAAAATAAATCTTGAATATATGTAGATTTTATTATTTTTATTTTTTACTTGTATTTTTTTTGGAAAACCTTTTGGAATAGTCCATCTTAAAATAAAAATTCTGAAGATTCTTTAAAAATGCTTTTTTGTGTTTTACTTAAATGCTTGAAAAAAAAAGCATAAATCTGCAGAGTCTGCAGAGTTTCCGATCAGCGTAGCAGAAAGCTATGCAGGCCTTTTCTTCAGTGCTGTATGTTTTGTCATGGTGCGGTATTTTGAGTGCAGATTACCAATGTCTGCTCATGTTCACACGTGCTCAGACGCTTACAGTAGCAAGAGTTCAGCAATGAATAAGAGCATTCAACAGCGCAGTGTGTCAGGACGCACATCCTGGCTTGGAGACATAGTTAGCTTACTTTATTCTGTCTCAGTTGTCTTGTCCTCTGTCTGCTCTGCATTATCTCTTATCTTAACTTATTATTTTGTCTTCTCTTACTGACATCATTGCCTTGAAAAGCCAGAAATTCCTTACCTGTACCCATGTGCCTCTTCAAGTCTTGACTTGTTTTTTGTGGGTCTTCTATAGGCTGATATACGCTGTAATCTTGATTTGTATGTTCTTTCTTTAAGACATTTTTCATGTGCATGAATAGTGGTGTTTGCTAAGTATCATTATTACAATTACTCGTACTTGGGTTTAAGAATTTGAAGAAAGTAAGCGATTATGTGTGCAATTTTAGCCTTTGTTGGACTATGCAAAAAACAAACGTATAAAAAAATCCTGTTGCAACCACTTAGAACGACATCTAGAGCAACCAAAATGCCCTATCAAACACTCTAGAAATCACACAGGGGCACAGGGCAGGTATCAGTCATATTTTCATCAGAAAATTTAAAAAAGGAACTTGTGGTACATTTTTGTGTTTTGAAAGAGAAAAAGTATCCAGTGACTCATGTCCCGAGGTTACATGGGGTGGTGTTGTAGTGTTTATTTGTTTGAGAGGTGAGAACCGGTAAGAAGATCCTCTAGTGTCTGTACTGTTTTTTTGTAAATGTGTAGCTATGAATTGATGGCAGTTAACACGGCTCTCACAGGCATGTGTGGAATGAGCTGTAAGGGTGGGATCTGTTGCCCCCCATCACATTCTGTGTCTGGAGGGGGGCGACAGCTGTGTTTGAGCTTTGAACTCTGGAGTGACCCATCACAGGTTCACTTCACCCACTCATGTACATACCAGCTAACCATGTTACAGGATTTATGACATGTGCCCGGACTCTCGGAGCTGTTTCGGCATCCCCCATTGCCATGGTAGTCCCTCCTCCTCCTGTTCTCCTCATAAGCAGGCCATTATTTTGGAGTCGGAACGCTGAGGTTGCGGAACAAAAAGGGTTAATAATAATTCATAAAACTACTATACAAATCTACAACTCCTATGTATTTATTTGTTTATTTATTTTTAAAACATTGTTCTCTTCTCATCTGCATTTCACTTCTGCTCTATCTATCTACAAATGGTTTGTGTTGTTCCTCATGTTAAAGTCACTTTGTCTCTGAATATTATGCTGAGATATAAGTTAAATCAATTACCAATTATCTTTTAAGGCCCTCACAAAAAATATAGGCTAATAAGTTGGAAAAGAGTATAGATGAGGATGAGGGGAATGAATGTGACGTCCTTCTATATACCGGATTTCTGTCACGCTAAATCATGTTCAGACATGCCGAGATCACCACACAGAATGCTGTTCACCTATACCTGCAACACGCTTTTTTATTGCAAGAGTGTTCCAGGGGAAGAACAGAGTTTTTGCATCGTCAAAAATCATTTCCATGTCCTTTTGCCCTGTTGATTAAGGCGTTGCTGGGTTTTCAGGTGCTTAATGATTGGCCAAGCATTCATGTGTCCTCTGACTATGTGCTTCCACTCTTATCACTATGGAAACACAAGAAAATGCAGAAAGCATTCAACAGAGGAATTTATGCAATAATTAATTAATAATTAAGGGAGTCTGGACACAACTGGACTTTTATTGAACATTTCAAACACATTTACTTCATGCTGCATCAAACCCAACCCAACCAAACCAAATAAAAGCCTGTCACAGCTAGGGTTGGGTCGATAGACGATGCCATCGTCCATCGCCGATGGCTGATAGACATCACGATGTTGAGCCGGCATCGGGATCCCCTCCCATTCCCCCCGCATCCCAATACCGTGTTCGGAAAGAAAATGACGTGTAGGCGGAACCCCTAAAGGGAATAAATACGAGATGGGAGGAAAATATATATATTTCAATATTTTTCCTTGCAGTTATATAATTGGTTAATTATACTACATATTTCGGCATAAGGGAGCCGCTATTATGCCTGGCATTGAAACTGGCATCGTGCTTTTGAACGCTTTTAGTTTCACTTTCACTTTCGAGATTCGCGATTGCAAGTACTCTGTTTATACTATTGAGCGGCAGTACTTGCCACACATTTGATATGTTTGTCAGTGGTACTGAGGATCTGCAAATCATTCGCCATCATCCTCAGTCATCTCTCCTTACTCTGTTTATGTGGTAAGTAAAATTTTATGTACTGTAATGTAACAGGCAACCGTTACACCGTGTCTACACCGGACGCGACAGTTGTTGTGTCTCGCCGTGCCGCATCAGCTAAAGTCTGTCTACACTGGACGCAACAAA
This sequence comes from Sinocyclocheilus grahami, assembly GCF_001515645.1. Taxonomy (NCBI): domain Eukaryota; kingdom Metazoa; phylum Chordata; class Actinopteri; order Cypriniformes; family Cyprinidae; genus Sinocyclocheilus; species Sinocyclocheilus grahami. Next base: position 387,924 of record NW_015505882.1, on the reverse strand, counting down.
GCGACCGTTGAAAATCATTTGAAATTTGTGTCAGCACGTCATAAATAGAATGCGGCAGCAGTTTACTGTCGGGAATGTGTCGTGTCACGCTGCATCCAGTGTAGACAGCATCACTGATTATAATGAGTTCTATAGACTGATCTATATATAATAAATCTCTATTATAGATCAGTGGTTCTATAGTTTTTTGTCGCGCCGCGCCGCTCACGTCTGGTGTAGAAACGGTGTTAGGAATCGTATTTTCACGCTTCGGGCACACCCCTCCCTCCGCTCGCCCCCGCCAATGTCATCATCCACCGTGATGTTTCACTGTAGACATCGTCCGATGCCAATTTTGTAGACATCGCCCAACCCTAGTCACAGCAACTATTTTTGCCAATAAGTAACCATCTAACAAACAAATTGTCCTCATCTAGAACTTCCTGCCTCTTGTGAGAAGCATGTTGCATCTCTTGTCAAGTTCCTAACATACGTGCAGTGCACACACACACACACACACACAGAGTCTGCTGAGATTTCTCTGCAGTCTGAAGTTCAGGTTCATTCACACTCCTGTGACCAGCCGCCCGTCTGACAGATGGAAGAAAAAGCATCTGAGCCCCATTTCAAAGAGCCCACATTTCCACCTCGCTACTCCGCTCAGATATTTCCACAGATGTGTTTTTGTTCTGCGTATCTATGAGGAGGCTTGCGTTGACAAAGACCCCTGACATGGCTGAAGTGCTTCTTTGTAGCAGAGAGACGTTGGGGTTGCATTGCATTGAGGGGTTGTGGAAGTTAGTATAGAAGGTGGGGGATGGTGTGTGTGTGTGTGTGTGTTGAAGGGGATACTGTGTTGTCAGAGCTGAGGAGCTTAAGCATATATTTAAGCATTAAGCCTTCGGCTTTCTTAAGGAAGACACATTTCCAGAGAGATTAGATGAAGAATGCCTGATTTTTATGTTAGGATGCTCCACTATGGATTGCTCTTATAGTTTTATACGAGTTGATGTGCATCACACATTGATTTTTTTCATTATATACAGTATTTACTCGCTTTACTAAACAGAACAGCCGTTCCCGTGAGAATGTGACATTGTGTTTTGGGAGTGGTAGAGATAGCAAAACGAACACAAATGAATGCCAGGTGAACTAAAATCGACCTGCTGAGTTTTAGCTTTCATCAGAGATGTTACAGGGAAATGTGCCGTAAACACAGTATCTGAAATAAATGTTTTTATCTAATTCCATGATTTATGAACTATCTTCAGAGAAGAATGATGAAGTTCTTATGTATCTGGTAATGTTTTCAGAAATGTTAGAAATGCAATTCATATAATGACTTTACATGACTTTACTTTATGATGAACATAATGACTTTAATTTATGATGAATAATTTTAATTTTTGTATTGAAAAAAAAAAATATATATATATACACACACACACACTGGTGATCCAGGATGATTAGAACTAAAATCGACCTGCTGAGTTTTAGCTTTCATCAGAGATGTTACAGGGAAATGTGCCGTAAACACAGTATTTGAAATAAATGTTTTTATCTAATTCCATGATTTATGAACTATCTTCAGAGAAGAATGATGAAGTTCTTATGTATCTGGTAATGTTTTCAGAAATGTTAGAAATGCAATTCATATAATGACTTTACATGACTTTACTTTATGATGAACATAATGACTTTAATTTATGATGAACATTTTAAATTTTTGTATTGAAAAAAAAAAATATATATACCTGTATATACACACACACACACACTGGTGATCCAGGATGATTAATGATCAATTTCAACATTACCTTAGGCATCGCATCATTTAATAGTCATAATGTCATTACTTCCTCCTTTCTTTCTCTCTGGGGCAGAATGACTGTGTGTTGATTGAGTCATGCTAATGGAGTGAGTTCAGGGAAAAGACTCCAATTATGTCCATGTCTTTGATTAAGTCACTGTGGGAGAACATCTGTGAACCTCAGTGACTTCATCAGTCCATCAGTCACCTAAAAACAGCATTGCTTTGGCATTAATATGAACTCACAGCCATAACTGATGCTTATTAATGCAGGGTCACTCCCATCAGACAGCCTGAGAGAGACAGAAGATTTCATCTGTTTTTGAGCTCGTATGTGATGACTTCATGTGAAAAGTTGCAGGATGTTCATTGGCTTCATTATAGTATAGAATAATAAAGCCGATGAACTTCCCGCAAGTGGAAGTTCATCAGCTTCATTATTCTATACTATAATATAAAACATTATTCATATGTGAACTTACTTTGAAATTCTTTTTATTCTTCCCAGCTTTTCCATGTTGCATATGTGCTCATCAAATTTGCCAACTCGCCCCGGCCGGACCTGTGGGTGCTGGAGCACTCCATTGACTTTGGGAAAACATACAAGCCATGGCAGTTCTTCGCCTGTGAGTATAACTGAAATGAGCATTTTATCATTGTACTTATGTGTTATGTACTGGCAACGACTTTGTGAAGAGTGTGTGGCCTTTAGGAATGGGAATGAAAGTGTGGGTTAAGTGAGAAAAGTCAGGTTTTGGCCAGTTCTCTCTGTTTTTTTCACACATATTGGGTTGTTTTGTTTGTCACTAAAGGCCATCGGTACTGTAGGTGGCAACACAATCCTGTCAACAATAACTACAGTCCTTGGCTGACATTTGGAGGTTTGGCTTTATCGCCATAATGAAACGTAATATTCCATCAGCTCACAATCCATCAAGCCCACAGCTGCCTCCATGACTCTGTACAAAACAAAGAAAGATGGAGAGAAGAGAGAACATTGTGTGACAGATTACTGTGTGACTTATACTAGGGCTGCACAATTATGACAAAAATCATAATTGTCGATTATTCCCTTGAAATATCACGATTATCATAAATTTACATTGAATGATGTTTATACCATTGTTTGATGCAACTGCATGCCGTATTTTTATATGAAAATAAACAAGCTGAAAACACTCTAACTGAAAAACGTTGTGCTTTTCTATAGTATTAAGCCTCAAATGTCAAATATACATCGGATTGGTTTCTTCTTTAAATTATAAAAAAGTAAAAATATGAATGGAATTATAATGTTATACTAAAACTACAATTAAAATAATGGCAAAAACCCTTAAGATAACATGTAGAAAGAAAAACTTTGTGTTCCCTTGAAATATCACGATTATCATAAATTTACATTGAATGATGTTTATACCATTGTTTGATGCAACTGCATGCCGTATTTTTATATGAAAATAAACAAGCTGAAAACACTCTAACTGAAAAACGTTGTGCTTTTCTATAGTATTAAGCCTCAAATGTCAAATATACATCGGATTGGTTTCTTCTTTAAATTATAAAAAAGTAAAAATATGAATGGAATTATAATGTTATACTAAAACTACAATTAAAATAATGGCAAAACCCCTTAAGATAACATGTAGAAAGAAAAACGCATCTTAAGCACGCAGAATAACATAAGTGGACTTTGAACGATTAATTGCCGCTTTGAACGATTACGTAGTTGTGGCATCCATAATTATAATCGCGATTAGAAATTCGATTAATTGTGCAGCCCTAACTTATACTTTATAAGTGACAGATTTTCGAGATAATATTCAGTCTAGAGTCAGCATTGAATTCATTATTAATTATTATTTATCAATTATTTATTTTGTCGGGGAAAAACTGGCATCATGACCAGATGTGCTATATTGTGAGTGTCACGGTTATGTTCAGTTTAGTTCAGTTTCTGTTTTGTCTGTTATGAATTCTCATCAGTTTCCATGGTTTCTGATTAGTTAATCTTTGTCCAGCTGTTCCTGTTTAGTTACCTCATTTACTATGTGTGTATATACGTATACTCCCTATTCTGTTCACTCCTTTGTCGGTTATTGTTTTGTGTAATGTGTTGTTCTACTCCTGCGTTCTCAGCAATGTCTATTTTGAAGTGTTAATCATTGTTTACATTCCTTATTCTGCAACTACTCGTGGCAGTGTGTAATATCCAGAATGAAATATAATATGGTAGAAAACACTTACACTTTATGTTGTTGATATTAATTTCATAATTTATATAAATTATAATTCTATTTATATATGTACTTATGTTATGTTTATATTAGGGATGCACCAATACCACTTTTTCCAGTACTCGCCCGATACCGATACTTTTATTTTTGGTACTTGCCAATACCGATATTTTATATGGCACTTATCACATGCTGTGTGGTATCGGCGCTTGGTATCGGGGAATTTTAACGAGTACAGGAGCTCAGTAGCGGGCCCGATACCGATACCAGTATCGGTGCATCCCTAGTTTATATTCATTTATTATTTTATATTAAATTATAGTTATATTATTTTATATTTATTAATAGTTATTAATAATAATTTGAAATACATTTATATTATGTTTTGCTTAAACATGTTTATTAAAAATTTTATTTTCTTTAGATAACATGTTTAAAAATCTTTATCAGTTACTATTATAGTACAAGCATCATAATATAAAATCACTTGTGTTTCCTCTCACTTTCACATTGATACATGGAATTGTAATTAAAGATATTAATAATCAAATCAAAGTCCATTAATATTTAAAGTTCACTAATTTACTTACTTAAAGTCGACATAAACCAGAAGCTGTGATCATATTTTTTTTTCTAATATGACCTATATCCAGGTGAAGCAGCTTCTTGGGGAAAAAAAAAAATGTATGGCAGGACTTTGTCCAGGAATTGATTTTTGGATCTCGTGTGATCGTTGCAAGGGAAGTTATTTTTTGATCAAACGTTTACATTTTCTCAACTGATTTGTTCATGCATCTGTTTTTGCTCCAGCCTCTAAGAGAGACTGTATCGAGCGGTTTGGCCAGAGAACTATCGAGAGGATCAACCGTGATGACGATATCATCTGCACAACTGAGTACTCACGGATTGTCCCTTTGGAGAATGGAGAGGTACAGACACAGACAAACTCTGTCCCAACACTGGCTCCTGCCCACTGACCTTTCTCTCCTGCTTATATCTCTGTCAGTGCACTTATATACTTATAGTACTTATACTTTAGCTATCATTGTGAAGTCTTTTTTTGATTGTTAAATCACTCTCACACACGTTCAGATTGTGGTGTCTCTGGTGAACGGACGTCCGGGCGCCATGAACTTCTCTTACTCTCCAGTTCTGAGGGAGTTCACCAAGGCCACCAACATCCGCCTGCGCTTCCTGCACACCAACACGCTGCTGGGTCACCTGATGGGCAAAGCTCTGAGAGACCCCACGGTCACACGAAGAGTAAGATTCAATTTTTTGAATGGACAGAAATTATAAATGAAACGCTATCACATTCATGTTTAAAATGTTGTATAAATTATTCCAACTATAATATATTCTCTGCATTTTTTCTTCAGTATTACTACAGTATTAAAGACATCAGTATTGGAGGGAGATGTGTGTGTAATGGCCATGCTGAGGCCTGTAATGCCCAAGACCCCAATGACCCATACAAGTAAGTGACTTTTACAAATATTTAGATTTTATTTATGGGCTTTAAATATCACAAGTCCGAACTTGCACCATAGCATCATCAAACAGAGTGTCAGAGCATGTGAACATCCTGCCAGTGTGCCACAAACTTCAAGAAGCTTTACAATTATTCACTTTCCTGTACTCATACTTGCACTACTACAGTACAGTACAGTGCATGGGACAGTACATTTTATTTTATTTATTTATTTTGTATTTTTTGAAAGATGTTAATACTTTTATGAAACGGGGATGTATTCAATTGTTCAAAAGTGACTAAAGACATTTATAATGTTACAAAACATTTCAAATAAATTCTGTTCTCTGAAAATTTCTGAAAATTGAGTCCCTTTAAAGAATCCTGAAAAGCAATTTTTGTTTTCAACATAAATAATAATAAGAAGATCAAGATAATAAGAAATGTTTCTTGAGCAGCAAATCAGCATATTAGAGTGATTTCTGAAGGATCATGTGACACTGAAGACTGGAGTAATGATGCTGAAATTCAGTTTTGCATCACAGGAATCAATTAGACTTTAAAATATATTTAAAATATTTTATTTTGTACAGCACATTGGTCAATGGTAGTTGTTTTTAATAGTGCTTTATAAATACATTTTTTAAATTGTATTATTATTTCACAATATTACAGTTTTTACGGTTTCTGATCAAATAAATGCAGCCTTGTTGAACATGAGCTTTACAATTATTCACTTTCCTGTACTCATACTTGCACTACTACAGTACAGTACAGTGCATGGGACAGTACATTTTATTTTATTTATTTATTTTGTATTTTTTGAAAGATGTTAATACTTTTATGAAACGGGGATGTATTCAATTGTTCAAAAGTGACTAAAGACATTTATAATGTTACAAAACATTTCAAATAAATTCTGTTCTCTGAAAATTTCTGAAAATTGAGTCCCTTTAAAGAATCCTGAAAAGCAATTTTTGTTTTCAACATAAATAATAATAAGAAGATCAAGATAATAAGAAATGTTTCTTGAGCAGCAAATCAGCATATTAGAGTGATTTCTGAAGGATCATGTGACACTGAAGACTGGAGTAATGATGCTGAAATTCAGTTTTGCATCACAGGAATCAATTAGACTTTAAAATATATTTAAAATATTTTATTTTGTACAGCACATTGGTCAATGGTAGTTGTTTTTAATAGTGCTTTATAAATACATTTTTTAAATTGTATTATTATTTCACAATATTATTATTATGTTTTTACGGTTTCTGATCAAATAAATGCAGCCTTGTTGAACATGAGAGACTTTACAAAAAATCTGACCCTCCCCAAACTTTTGAACAGTAGTGTAGTCAATCAGAAGTATTTTGTCCTGTAGTTGCCACACAATTCCATTTAGAATGTGTTTTCTTGCCTTATGCATGGAACATATGTAATTTAAAACTATAAAAGGTAAGATGCAAGTATACTTTCATCATCAATATGCATATGTTGTTGCTACACTGTCGCCAATATTCAAATATTTCCCAGATTTATCCATACACCTTCATATTTGCATGACTACTAGCGGATGGCCATTTGTTTCTGTAAATGTGCTTGTGTGCCAAAGAAGAAGGCTGAAATCATTCTCATTCATAATCTGCTCTTTCCTGTAGCCAGAGGGTGTTAAAATTACCCTTAGTTTCCACCCGCACAGCAGACCACTAGCACATGCACATACATGCTGCACTGACACTCTGCTCTGAGGAGTCTTCACTTGCCTGATTCTCAACTTTTTTTGCACATGTTTTCACCCTACAATAATATTTTCCCTCAAGCACAATGTTTTGACAAGAGCTAATACGTAATGCAGAGTTTTAGGAAATAGCCACAGGGCCTCTAATACCACAAAGCAACCAGTGCTAGATCAGGTCGTTAGGATATTTCCACTAAGGTTTTTAGCTGGAAGGCTCATAGTCAGGGCATCTCGCTTCCACTAGGCGCGTGTCTCAGGACAGTGAGTGATGGTGGCTGGGGAGTGACATTTTTCAGTTCTGAGGCCCTGCAGGCGTCTGGATTTACTAGCTTGTCAAAAGATAGCCATGTATCATGAGACAGCACACTGTGAACTGTCTCTCTGTTCTTAACCTGCTAATTGTCCAATGCCTTGGATCAGTTCACACTTTCAATGGGCTAAACATCTAGGAAAGGTTTTATTCACGCAAGTCATTGTAAAACCTGTTGTAGAAGTTTTTGTTGAACGTATGCAGTGGCTGCATTTATTTTGCTGCTTTGATCATGTTCCAGAATTGAAAGCGTAATAAAATATCTTACAAGCATTCAAAGCGAATATGTGGTCCTTTAGTGCAGCAGACCTTTGGACATAAAGCAGATCAGTCTGTTTATGTAATATTTCAGGAATCTTGAGAGATTTTCCTGGCTCTTTGTATGTTGTAATCAAGATATATCCGCCGGTCATAGTTTTTGTCCCTGCTGATAAATAGTGTGTGTATTCGGTCATTCCAGAGATTCCTGCAGCGCTCAGTGTGAGCAAACAGGAATATAAACCACCTGGAAGGTGTCAGATGTGTCAGTTTGAAAAAAAGAAACTCTCTCCTGTGTGGGAATTATCACAACCCAGAGGGTTAATACAGATCATAGCAACAAGAAACAGATGCTAACATTGCGTTTGGAGAGGATGGAGAGTTTTCATAACCTTCATGGATCTCTGTTAAATCTGCTGTTCTTTGTGATTTCCTTTGTATAGGAGATATAGTGTGTGTGTGTGTGTGTGTGTAACCGATATTGTGGAGTTTTACTGATATACATGCAATGGGGATATAGGAGACCAGATGTTTCCCCCTGAGACTGTCACACCTGTATATTTCAACATACAACATACATCTTTTCTAGGTGTGGGCAATTTAATTGTGTGTCTCTGTGGTGACTGTTTTATTGTACAAAGGGTGGAGTTAAGGAGCTTAGTGGTTTGCAATTAAATAGCCTACTGCATATTGCACCATATACACTGAAACACTGAATTTTATTTTTTTTTAAATAGTATGTGAACTGATAGACATTATACAATGGTAAACATTTTTAAAAGTAGTGTTAATAACGAAGTATTCAGTTAAAAAGACAATAACTATATCCACTATAAGGTTGTCACCTGTTTAATTCTGTGAGTGACATGTAGTCATCTCAGACTTAAAAAAAAACTATTCTGAATATCATGGTTTCCATAAGCATATCAAGCAGCAGAACTGTTTTTAACATTGATACTAATAAGAAATGTTTCCTGAGCAGCAAATCAGTATATCCGAATGATTTCTGAAGGATCATGTGACACTGAAGACTGGAGTAAGGAGGCTGAAAATTCAGCTTTGCATCAAAGAAATAAATTGAATTTTAAAATATATTCAAATAGTAAACAGTTATTTTTAATTGTAATAATATTTCACAATTTACTGTATTTTTGATCAAATAAATGCAGTTTTGGTGAGCAAGAGACTTTTCGCGATAAATGCTGACTGAATACAGACAGTTAGTGAAGGGTGGAGGGTTTTGACTGACAGAGCTAAATGAGGATGACCCAGAGAATGAGTCAGACGCAGAAGATCAGAAGGCAATCGCTAAAGCGCGCTCCACCTAAGCCTCCCAGGTGCACCTGTTTGCCCCACAGATTCCAGGAGTTAAACTGATGTCAGTGTTGAGTTGATTTATGGGGAGATTTATATGGGTAGAGACATAACTTCTTCCATGTCTTAAGCTGAACTTGGAGCTTAAGACGTTCAGGCATGTGTGTTAAAGTCTTAGAGGAGATCTAGAGGGCAGCGGAGGGTTAATAGACTGTGGATGGGGTTGGTTAGTATGGTTGGCTGTAGCTCATTTGAAGTGAGGCTCTGGAACACTTGCTCTGACTGTGGCTGGGTGTTAATGAAGGATTAAGCTGCCGCTCCTTCCATATGTGTGCACTCAGTAGTACTCAAATGAGTGAATGTGAAAAGTCTGCGTGTTGTATATGTTTATGTGCAGGACTGGATGGAACATTGTAATTTAATTGTGTGTCTCTGTGGTGACTGTTTTATTGTACAAAGGGTGGAGTTAAGGAGCTTAGTGGTTTGCAATTAAATAGCCTACTGCATATTGCACCATATACACTGAAACACTGAATTTTATTTTTTTTTAAATAGTATGTGAACTGATAGACATTATACAATGGTAAACATTTTTAAAAGTAGTGTTAATAACGAAGTATTCAGTTAAAAAGACAATAACTATATCCACTATAAGGTTGTCACCTGTTTAATTCTGTGAGTGACATGTAGTCATCTCAGACTTAAAAAAAAACTATTCTGAATATCATGGTTTCCATAAGCATATCAAGCAGCAGAACTGTTTTTAACATTGATACTAATAAGAAATGTTTCCTGAGCAGCAAATCAGTATATCCGAATGATTTCTGAAGGATCATGTGACACTGAAGACTGGAGTAAGGAGGCTGAAAATTCAGCTTTGCATCAAAGAAATAAATTGAATTTTAAAATATATTCAAATAGTAAACAGTTATTTTTAATTGTAATAATATTTCACAATTTACTGTATTTTTGATCAAATAAATGCAGTTTTGGTGAGCAAGAGACTTTTCGCGATAAATGCTGACTGAATACAGACAGTTAGTGAAGGGTGGAGGGTTTTGACTGACAGAGCTAAATGAGGATGACCCAGAGAATGAGTCAGACGCAGAAGATCAGAAGGCAATCGCTAAAGCGCGCTCCACCTAAGCCTCCCAGGTGCACCTGTTTGCCCCACAGATTCCAGGAGTTAAACTGATGTCAGTGTTGAGTTGATTTATGGGGAGATTTATATGGGTAGAGACATAACTTCTTCCATGTCTTAAGCTGAACTTGGAGCTTAAGACGTTCAGGCATGTGTGTTAAAGTCTTAGAGGAGATCTAGAGGGCAGCGGAGGGTTAATAGACTGTGGATGGGGTTGGTTAGTATGGTTGGCTGTAGCTCATTTGAAGTGAGGCTCTGGAACACTTGCTCTGACTGTGGCTGGGTGTTAATGAAGGATTAAGCTGCCGCTCCTTCCATATGTGTGCACTCAGTAGTACTCAAATGAGTGAATGTGAAAAGTCTGCGTGTTGTATATGTTTATGTGCAGGACTGGATGGAACATTGTAGAAACTGATGAGAGTGAACTTGTCAGAAGCAGTGCTGTCAAACGATTAATCGAGATTAATCGCATACAAAATAAAAGTTTTTGTTTGCATAATATATGTGTGTGTACTGTGTATATTTATTATATATATATAAACACAAACACATATTGAAAATATTTACATGTTTATATTTATAGTCATATCATTTATATTCTAAATAAACATATTTAATATATAAACATAACATATTTTTCTGAAATATATACTGTTTGAGTGTGTATTTATTCATATATACATAATAAATATACACAGTACACACACATACTATGTAAACAAAAACTTTTATTTTGGATGCGATTGATCACGATTAATCATTTGACAGCACTAGTCAGAAGTTTTATTTTATGATCTTGTAATACATTTTTAAAACTTCTTATGGATGTTACGCAAAGGCCCGTTCTCACTGAGATGACTGTTCAGTGCGAAAGTTCAGTAACACTTTGCAATAAGGTTCAGTAGTTAACATTAGTTACTAGTACTACTTCAGTTAACATGAACTAAGCATGAACAGTATTTATTAATCTTAGTTCATGTTAATTTCAACATTTACTAATGCATTATTAAAATCAAAAGTTGTGCTAGTTAACATTAATTAATGCACTGTGAATTAACATGAACTAACAATAAACGACTATATTTTTCATTAACTACCATTAACAAAGATGAATAAATACTGTAATAAATGTATTGTTCGTTGTTTGTTCATGTTAGTTAATATGTTAGCTAACATTACCCTTATTGTAAAGTGTACAATTGTATGTAAACATAAAAAAAAATTCACCTGCAGTCAATGCAACCAATTATTGCTCTCTTTTTCATTGCACTGCAAAGAAAACTGGCCAACCAATTAGAATTGCGTTTTGGCCACATGCCACTGCTGTTACATGAAACCATGACTTAGTGGTGCTCACAAACAGACTATTTTGCTGAGCGATGGTGAATAGCAAAGGACGAATATGACTCTTATTAATCTTGTAATTCGTGGTGTTTTATGAACATCTTAGCAATTACAAAAATGTAAAAGGCCATAAAAACACCAACTGTAACATTTCTGTTCCAGCTGTGGCATTTGTTCAATCCGATCCGAGAAAATTTAACTATTTTATGATTTGATATTGAATTTTTATCATTTGATTCATACAAACGTGTAAAAAAAATTTGCAAAAATAAGCAGATTGTATGAATTATCCACCATGGATTTGTTCAAGGTATGTTGAATATAGAGATTTATAGGATATTTGGATGTATTATTTTGATTCATGGTTCATTATTAGAAATCTATAAATGCTTTTTTATTTTTATTCGATGCTCATTATTGATGATTATCATTTCAGTATGGCGTATGTAACATGTGTAGCAGTTCTTTGCTGTCTGCTGTGTAGCTTTTTGATGATACGTGTGTAAATGCAGCCACCAATGAGCAGACCGCTGAGTCCCAGTTAATTCGATTAGCTGTTCAGATGATGGAGGAAAATTGAGCAAGCGGGAAGAATTTAACCCTTTCAGACTCTCAGGTTTTAAAGACTCTCTCGATCTCCCTAATTCACCCTTTTCCTGGAAGCAGCAAGGTCAGTGAGAAGTTTGGACACTTGAATAAAAGCTCTTGCGTGGCTCATTTGAGGCCCATAGACATTAAGTACTTTAGTATTTGCATATAGTGGCCCCTCAAGAATGAGACAGAAAGAGGACAAGAGTGATTCTCATGAAACTAACCTTCAAACATGGCAGTGGGAAATTCTGTTCTGAAACATGAACAAAATAAATATACATAATATATACATATGTACTAATATACACATTTTCTTCACATAAATATAACAAAATAATTAGTTTTATTTGAAAATTACTCAAATAGCATATAAAAGCAATATATAAATAGCATGCAAAATAGCATCAAAAGCATATAGCAAGTTTTAGGTTTTGAGGTATAAACTTGAATGATTTGGTCATTAACCCGTGATTTGTCTTTTATGTCAGGCTTCAGTGTGACTGCCAGCACAACACTTGCGGGCCATCATGTGATCGCTGTTGCCCCGGCTTCAACCAGTTTCCATGGAAACCAGCCACGACTTACAGTGCCAATGAATGTGAACGTGAGTTTTCCTCTCTCTGCATCCAGTGAGCCAACAAAACAAAGATATAGTACCTGCCGGGCCCCTCCTTGACACATTGTTCACAAAACATGATTTCTCTCCTGTGGGAGATTCTTTCTTTCTTCCTTTCTTGATGGCAGAACAGCATTTTCTTTATTCTTTCTAACAGTGCTCTTATGTATTAATAGACATGACATTTATGTATTGTGTATTTATGTATTAATAGACATGACATGTATTCACTAAGTATGAGTGTGACTTTCAGAAATGCTCAGAATCTTAGTGGCATGTGGCGCCATGCTGGATTTCCGATCAGCGAGAGAGAGTGGGTAGAGATACGTCCGGTTTTCCTAAACGCCAGTGCAGAGAGCCGGAGAAACCCCAATCTTAACTTTTATATGTTTACAGGATTTATAATATCACTTAAAATACAACTAAGATCTACTTTGCTATCATTACTATACTATATATGTTAATTGAGCCAGTGGCGTTTAAAACTTGTGTAATGAAATACACGAATCCATACTGTTCGCGAAATGAAAGTTGCCTTGAATTCATGGTGCGTACACATACACAATGTCTTTTTCCCTTAGCAATTAATTGTACAAATGATCATAAATACACAAACATGCTAAATAACTAAACACATTTTAAAATATAAAACATTTGAAAACAATCAAAACATAACTTTAGACAATATTAGTCTTTAAAGGGGTCATATGATGCGATTTCAAATTTTCCTTTCTCTTTGGAGTGTTACAAGCTCTTGGCGCATAAAGAAGATCTGTAAAGTTGCAAAGACTAAAGTCTCAAATCCAAAGAGATATTCTTTATAAAAGTTAGGAGTCAACCACGCCTACCTAAAACGGCTCGTTCTAACACGCCCCCACATATCTACATCACTATGTGGGAAGATTTGCATAACACCGCCCAAATGTTCACGCAAAGAAAGAAGGCGTAACTTTTATTCTCACTGTAGTATTATTGTTGCCACCGCCGCCATGTCGTGAAGGCGCTTTGTTACATTGTGAAAGCGAAACTACTTTGTTTGGCCTTCCAAAAGAGGACGATATCCACTTCCTCATTCCTGGAGCTGATCCGTGCTGGTTGCTGAGGAAAAACATAAACTTCGTGCTTCGGACGAAGCAGAGTATGCAACAAATGCCTCGTTTGTAATGGGTTTTATTGGTTTTGTCTCGTCGCGCCGGACACAAGGAAACCATAGACTGTATGATGGAAACACAGTATGGTAAGGGGCGTAACATTTCCGTCACACGCTTGAGGTATTCGGCCAATCACAACACACTAGATAGATGGCCAATCAGAGCACACCTCGCTTTTCAGACCGATAAGCTTTGTAAAAATCGACGCGTTTCAGAAAGGCGGGGCATAGAGGAGAAACAATAATGTACAGTATGTGGAAAATAATGTGTTTTTTTAACCTTAAACCACATAAACACATTGCATTACACCAAATACACAAAATACTGTTCTTTTTAGCAACGTCATATGACCCCTTTAAAACAAGTAAACCTATCTTGACCTATCAATATCAATAAATATATTATTTCTCGAAAATGTAAAAATATACTGTATGCTCTGCTTATAGACACCAGACAGATAATTATGATTCATGCAACTGATGCCTATAAACTCATTTGCACAAAACAGAGAATATTAATAAAAACACACAGGGAAATACAAACACGAATCTTTTAATAAATGCAAACCTAGTCCATGATCTCTGTCTTGTCTGGTGATCCTTTCACATACTTAATCACACAAGTTTCTCTACCTACATTCTCCAGTTTTTATCATTTCAACTTGTGACATTCTAACAAATGTAAAAGACTATGTGACTGTCATTGTACTCATATTCCACATTGTTGTGGTATTATATATTTTTCTTGAATTTCTAGTGAACTGTCCAGGGGCATTTTAACTCTATTGGCAAGTGGATAAAGAAAAGCATTTAGCAAAAGTAAAACAGTAAAACAACTGACAAATGCTTTTTTTGAAACTTCAAAAATAAAAAAGTATTATTTATTATTTTATTGTCTTATTTAACTACATTTTAAAACATGAATTAAAATGTCTATTTTTGTCAAATCAAAAACATAATGTATTAATTTATTGTTACTTAACTACATTTTTAAAAACAATTCAGTCTTGATTTGTCTATTTAAAAAGTGATTAATATACGTTTTAATTGAAAAGTTGGCTTTCAAAATTTATATAACTATGTGTGTGTTATTTTATTGTGGTATTTACCTACATTTAAAAACATTTAAAATTTGTCTAAAAGTGTGTGTGTGTGTGTGTGTGTTTGTGTGTATTTTATTTGATAAATATTTTAGTTTGAATTATTACACTGATCATTTATTCTATTTTTTTAAGGAGCAATCCTAGTCCTCCAAGTAAAACTGGCTACCTGATACCTTTATAAATGTAAATACATATTAGCCTTTTAGACCGCAGATTGGTTTTGTTGTGTGAGGATGTTTTGGTTGATATTCTTGATTATGCGATGATATTTATAGGTTCAGTTTAGGATCAGTGTAGTCTCTGCTTTAGTAAGACATCAGAGTCAGTGTGAATAAGAGAGGCTGGCAGTCTATGTGAACCGGTCCAGCCCGCTGTGAGCTCATACAGATGCTAGTTCAGTCTGCCTTCTCTCACACACTGTAAAAATAGTCCCTCAATGCTTTTAAGAGACTCACTCTCTGGGTGTTTTTCTCTGTATTGGGAGCCATTGTTGGATATCCGCTGTTTTTTTAGCTAATCTAATCTCTGAATTCCCAAATATATAACCACTCCTTTGTGTGGAGAGAGACCTCAGTGAGGTTTACGGCACATCTGTGAGCAGAGTTGGCTTGAGAGACTGTCCCATCTGACAGAACTGTTTAATCTCAAGTCGGGTCACCGTGTCCTCACCCTGCCGTCAGTGGACTGGACCCTAACAAAGCACAGCCATTCCACACCGCCTGTCCTGTCAAAGACTCCTCTGTGAGACAGGAAAAACACATGATCAGTAGTTTTGAGAGCTTTTTATAGCCTGCTGGTATTCATTTTTTAAATAGTGAATTTGTCCTACACTCTTAAAAAAAAAAGGTGCTTCACGATGCCATAGAAGAACCTTTTTGTCTAAATGGTTCCATAAAGAACCTTCAACATCTGAAGAACCTTTCTGTTTCACAAAAGGTTCTTTGTGGCGAAAGAAGGTTCTTCAGATTATAAAAAGCTAAGAAAGAGATGGTTCTTTAAAGAACCTTTGACTGAATGGTTCTTTGTGGAACCAAAAATGGTTCTTCTATGGCATCGCTTGAAGAACCTTTTGAAGCACTTTTATTTTTAAGAGTGTAATATTGTGAGATTTCGCCAATTACAGCTGATTCAATTGTTAACATTTTGTCTATGGATATTAGTGATGGACTTAAATAAAAATTCATAGCCGCAATCAAAATTCTGAAACTGAAATTAGCCTTACTTTGAAGTAATTACCAATTATTTTAATGTAAATAAATAAATCTTTCTAAAACTTTTTTTGGTAACTGTATTCATCAACCAATATGAAGAAGAGTGTCAAATCTGCATTTTTTTCGTTAGTATTGTTTATCATCTGCTAGCCTAAATCTAATACCAAATTACCAATTTTATTGTAGTGATAATAACTGTAAAAACGAATGTTTTGGTCACCATGGTACGTTTGTGTAAGTGTATGCACAATTATTTTATTTTGTCAATATGTTTTAACTTGTATTTCCAGCTACGATCTCTCGTGTTCTCCTTGCTAATGATTCTTTTCTCTTTCTTTTTCCCTTCTCTGCTGTCATTCCTCTCGGGACAGTCTGAACTCTTCAGGTGGACACTGATGTGTGTGTGTGTCTCTGAGTATTTTATATCTGTCCTACTTGTATATTGTACATCTCTGCACTGACAGATGAGTTATTAACCTCAGCGTGTTTCATCTTCAGGCTGATTATATAGTGGCGTAACTGTGTTGTGTGTGTGTTTGTAGCATGTAACTGCCACAGACACTCATCAGAGTGCTACTATGATCCAGAGATCGACCAGCGGAGAGCCAGTCTCAACATGCAGGGACAACACAGGGGCGGAGGAGTGTGCATTGAATGCCAGGTGGGCTCAGCTGTACAAACACACTAATAACACGAAAGGGGTACAGATACATTGACTGTGGCTCAAAACCTACCTAGACAGCATGGGCAACATAAATGCATACAACATTTGTGGGCGACCGACAAATACACACTCACTAGGTTTGGAAACAGCTGTTGATGTTTTTGCAAGTACATCCTATGATTTTTATGCTTTCACAGCATCACACCACAGGCTTCAACTGTGAGCGCTGCATTCCTGGGTACTACAGATCACCTGATCATCCTCTGGAGTCCCCATTCGCCTGTTCAAGTGAGTCTCCACTCATACACACTTAACACAGTATTGTTTTAGTATTATTTATATAATGTTATAATATATATTATTTTTTATTAACTTTTATTTATTTATTTTTTACATTTTAGTTTATGTAATTATGTTCATTTATTTTTTTGTAATTTATTTATATATTTTTTTTGTCATTTTAGTATTTGGTTTGTAACTTATTAAAGTTGTTTCATTTCTGAAATGTTGCCAAAACAATATTTATTACAATATTAATGTTTGTTTACATTTTTCATCTACTTCCATTAATGAAAATTAATTTTTTTATCATTTTAGTTTTAGCTAATAACAACATTTCTGGTCATACATAACTATGAATGAAAATTGAACTGTACTGCATGCATGCATGCATACTGATACTGATAAAGCATGTTCCTTTCTTTTGCTTGTTTTTCCATGATTCTCTCATGTGTTTTGCAGAGTGTCAGTGTGAGTCTGAGTTCACTGATGGCACATGTGAGGATCTGACCGGACGCTGTTACTGTAAACCCAGTTACACCGGCGAGAACTGTGACACGTGTGCGGAGGGCTACAAAGGCTTCCCTGAATGCTACCGTAAGTCTCCGTGTATCTTTAAAGCTTTCATGAAGGTTTCAGGCAGTATATTTCAGCTGAATTCATCCAGCGTGGAAAATTGTCTCTAAACAGCTATCAAACAAGTAATTAGTATATATGTGTAAAGAAATTCTCCTTGTTAATTATACAGTTTGTTTGCTTGTGTTTATTACTGTCAGAGGGGTACATAAGTGGAGAGGCCAGACCTGCAGGGGAAATCATCAGTAAGACATTGATTTGATTCAGTTTGACTCATCCTGATTCAAATTTTTTTGATTCAACCTGATTTCATTCTAATTCTTTTTCATTGATTTCTCATACATTTTATGTTACGTTCTTGTGTTGTGCAGATTGCGAGTGCAGTGCTGCAGGTACAGAAGGGAACTCCTGCAGGCCAGACCCTCGCACCAATACATGTGTGTGTAAACCTGAATTCACTGGAGAACACTGTGACACCTGCGCTCCTGGTCACTTCGGCCTCGGTCACTCTTTCTGCAGTTTACATCATTACACCAGTAGGTGGCGTCAAGCGACTATCTGTATGAAGGAGTCATTTGAATCGTTCTCTCAACCAAATAGATTTGTACAAAAACACTGATTCATTCAGGAACTAATTCATTCGAAAACACTGATTTATTCTGAAACAAAACAAGTGACTGTCTTTATGAGTGAGTCAATTGAATCATTCTCTCAACCAAATAGATTTGTTTCATTCGGGAACAAAAAAAGTGACTTTCTTTATAAGTGAGTCATTGAATCTTTCACTCATCCAAATTGATTTAAAAAAAACTCTCAATCATTCAGGAACAAACAAGAGAATGTCTTTATAAGTCACTGAATTTTTTACTCAACTGGGTATTCATGCGAGCAGTGTGCGCTCGCTTACTTCAACTACCCACTGTGCCAATGTGAGTGCTTACCAACTCTAATCTCACTAAACTTCAAAATCCCCCATGATTACTGCCAAACTGTGAACTTTACACTACAGCCACAATAACTGTTTCCTGCTCTTTTACTGCTCTGTTTAAGGTCAGTATGAATTTATAATCGACCCTATTTACTTTCTTAACACACACTCTTGGTCTTATTGTTTGATTCATCAGTGCCTCTTCATTTCGGTCACTCTTTCTGCAGTTTACATCATTACACCAGTAGGTGGCGTCAAGCGACTATCTGTATGAAGGAGTAATTTGAATCGTTCTCTCAACCAAATAGATTTGTACAAAAACACTGATTCATTCAAGAACTAATTCATTCGAAAACACTGATTTATTCTGAAACAAAACAAGTGACTGTCTTTATGAGTGAGTCAATTGAATCATTCTCTCAACCAAATAGATTTGTTTCATTCAGGAACAAAAAAAGTGACTTTCTTTATAAGTGAGTCATTGAATCTTTCACTCATCCAAATTGATTAAAAAAAACTCTCAATCATTCAGGAACAAACAAGAGAATGTCTTTATAAGTCACTGAATTTTTTACTCAACCATTATATACTGCACATATGTTTAATATTTTGTGAATGTATCAAAAGATTATGTGAAACAACAGTATCAGCAGTCAGAGATAAGATTTTGTTTTTTGAAAAAAAATAATACTTATATTCAGCAAGGATGCATTGCATTGATCAAAAGTGACAGTAAATGCGTTTATAATGTTACAAAATATTTCTTTTTCTTTTTAACTTTTTATCAAAGAGTCCTGAAAAAGGTTTCCACAAAAATATTAAGCAGCACAACTGTTTTCAACATTGATAATAATAAGAAATATTTCCTGAGCAGCATATCATCATATTAGAATTATTTCTGAAGTTTGTCATCACAGGAATAAATTATATTTTAAATTATTTTTCAAACATTACTTTAAATTGTAAAAATATTTCACAGTATTACTGTTTTTACTTTATTTAAAAAAAAATGTACCCCAAACTTTTGAAAGGTAGTGTATGTGTGATAGACACGACAAAAACATTTGCATATTGTACTGTTCAGAGTGTACACTGCTGTCCAAGTACATTGATATTTTTAAATTACCGCTGTAAATGAGGATCTTGGACACAAATATTAATTCCTATTCCAGACTCTCAGTGCTTGTTTTGTGTTCCTCAGGGCTCCTGCGAGTGTCAGCCTCATGTAGAGGGGGAGGCCTGTGATCGCTGTAAGCCTCTCTACTGGAATCTTTCTCCTGATACAGACTATGGATGCTCAAGTAAGAGAAAAGTTTGGACACACAGTGCAAAATGACTGTAATTTTCAAATCTGTAGCTTGTTAGTTAAATTGTATATAAAATAAAACAGATTATTTATCTCTGCTAATGTATATTATGATTGATTTTGCAGGCTGTGACTGTAATACATTAGGAACTATGAGTGAGGTTGCAGAGTGCACGCAGGTATGGAAATATCAATAATAACTCCATCTTACAACTGCAATTCAAGAGTGTAGTAAACAAACCTCCATCTGTGTGTAAATCAGAGCACCGGCCAGTGTTACTGTAAACCTAACGTGTGCAGCGGCACATGTAATGTGTGCAAGGATGGATACTTCAGCCTTCAGAAGAACAACTACTTTGGGTGCCAAGGTACAAAATCAGTTCCAAGCAGACATTTTTAAATACTGAAATGAAGAGATGGGTTAAACTCTCGCCCCTGTGTCATGTAGGCTGCCAGTGTGACATTGGAGGCTCTGTTGGGCAGGTGTGTGATGAGAGGCACGGGCGGTGTCGATGCAGATCCAATGTGGAGGGACCCAAATGCAACCAGTGAGTGACTGGGAAAAGCACACACAGATATAGCAGACAGTGTGCAGTAATCACTTTTATGTGTGGTTGGCTGCATTGACTCTGATGTGTTTGTTTAGACCCCGGCCAGATCATTACTTCCCAGACCTGCACCATATGAAGTTTGAGGTGGAGGAAGGCACCACTATGGATGGACGTCCAGTGAGGTTTGGTTACAATCCTCTGGAGTTTGAGAGCTTCAGCTGGAGGGGATATGCCCAGATGTCCCCCATGCAGGTACACAAACACACACTTATGTTTGCACCTTGAAATCAATTTATTATATTACTGAATTGTAAATAATAGTAACAAATTGTTATAATAATAATAATATAGTAATGTTAATAAAAACTACAATAACAAGTACAAGAGTGATAATAATTAATAATACTATTAGTAATAATCTAAAATAATAATTATTTATTTTAATTATAAGAACAACACTATTAAATGGTAAATAATAATAAAAAATATTATTGTTGTTGTTGTTGTTTTGTAATTATCATTAGTATTATTTATAAAACAACAACATATTGAATGGTTAATAATAATACAAAACTGCTATAATACTGATACAATCTTATATATTGATAATAAAATTATATAAACAACAGTAATAATTATAATTCTTATTAATATTGTTAATATTTGCAATAATAATAAATCTATTACAACAACAGCTATAACAATAATAAGAAGAAACGGAGCAATTCCAATAAGGTCCTCGCACTGTAGTGCTCGGGCCCTAATTATTATCATCATCATCATAATCATCATTATTATTATTATATTAGTACATATTATTAGATATTACATATTATATATTGTAGCAATTTGAGTATTTACTTTTTTGTAAAGCACTTTTTTCTTGTTGGATATCCTGTTTCACTCAGATATATGTCACTTTACAGAAGTAAAATTTGTTATTAATGCTGTTTCATGTTAAAGATACTACGAAAATAATGATGTTAATTATAATAGAACTGAATATTATGAATAACTGTGAATATAATGAAGATTACTTATTTTAACTTTCAAATTAATTTATTACAAATTTGTATTGTCATTATTATCATTTTGTAGATATTCAAGATGTTTAAGTTGATGCATGTGTGTAAAATTAGACTGAGATGTAGCGTTGTGTGATGTGTGATTGAAATACACTGTGTCTTTGGCTTGGCTGAGGGCTTCGATCACGGCTTTTGATTGGTGCTGCTTGCGTACATTGGCTGCTGTGTTGGGCTGTAGTGCTGGTTGGTGGTGGCTTTGAGCAATGGCTTTGCATTTGTCTCTCTTTCTGTGTCTCTGTTGTGGGCTGCTCTCTTGCTCTCTAGCCTCGGGTTCTGGTTGAGGTGGTGGTTGGCTCTCCAGACCTGTTTCATGTGGTCTTGCACTATATGAACCGTGGGGGCGTGGACGTGAGGGGGCGGGTCTCTGTGATCGAGGATGGCAGACACTTCCTGTGTGAGAATTGTAAGTTTTTCACCCTTTTGTTTTAATGATCTGCTTTTCTCCATCTTTCTACCTTCCACACTTAAATCCTTTGCTCTCTGATCTGGTGACTTCCTGCTCTTTTCATAAACCCTCCCATTTGCCCCCATGTACAAGACACACTCTCACCGCAACCTGCATCTCAGATCACACCCATCTTGATCAGAAAGCCACAGTGCAGGTCTTTAACACAGACCATGTTATGTGCTGTACACCCTCCCCTCCTCTTCTCCCTGTCTTCCTTGTCCTCCATCTCAGAATACGGTTAAAATGATGGTGCACGTGCGTGAAGCAGACGTGTATCTCACGCGCTTCATCCTCAGATATGTAAACACGAGGTTGGCTGTGTCGAACGGTAAAATCACAGCCTATCAGAACAGCAGAAGAGGTACGCTTGATGGTTCGATGTGCAGGACTTTCATTCTTTCGGTGAACCCAAAGGAGAGCTCATTGGTCATTTCATTGAGCTTTGCCATTTTCATTGAGACTTATGAATTTTACTTTATTTTATTATTTACTTATTTTATTTTATTTGACAGAATAATAGAGAATAACAATGCTGCTCTATTTTTTATTTTAGCTAATAGCTAATTTGGTGCATGTGTCGCTGATTAAGCTTTTACTAAGAATCTAAGAAATTTATAACACATAAATATTATACACAAATGTAATAAATACACACTCAGCAAATAACCAATTGTGTAAACCCTAAACAAGCTATTACACAAAAGAAATAACTTTTTTATAGCTGCAATTTTTTTTTAAATTCTGTTTATATTTTTTATTCTATTGATAAATTATTCCATAACTGTACTTCTTTTCTCCTGTACTTCAAAAGCCGTCTTGATATGCTACAGTTGTAACTTGTTGCATAGTAATTGCCCTTTCCTCTTGTTTTGGTATTAATTTACAAAATTATTTACACATTTGGACAGGACTCTTCCATCCCATTTTACTTTCATTGAATGGAAAAGAGCAGCTCGGACATTCTGCTGAACTTCTCCTTTTGTGTTTCACAGAAAAATGAAAGTCCTTATGAGTAAATGATGACAGCTTTTCATTTTAAATGAACTATTCTTTTAGTACAACAGTTGATATCTTGATAATGTTTAATAATTAATAAATATGTAACTTTGTAGTTTTATTGGTTCATCCAGTGCTGTGACTCCATCCCCATGAAACAGGTCTCCATCTCCATCCTTCTGTTTGCAGGCTCTGAGCAGTCCAAACAGATCGTATTTGCACCCACTTCAGAACCCACATTTGTGAACGTGCCTCAGAACAGTTTTGTGGAGCCATTTGTCTTGAACCCAGGAACCTGGACTGTGATTATAGAGGCGGAGGGCATTCTGCTGGTAGGACCCCCTCTTAAAGAGACTTTCTGCATTATTCCTGCATAAACACACCCTGAACACGTTCTCTGTGTTCTTTCTCTCTGCAGGACTACCTGGTGCTGTTGCCCAGTGCATATTACGAGGCTCCTATCCTGCAACTTCAAGTGATTGAACCCTGTTCATACAGCAACACACAGGATGCCAGTCAAAAGTCAGTAGTACAGCAACTTTTTGTGTACATATGCGTATACTTGTTAAATGCAACGTGACTGGGGTAATAATCTGTCTTTTGGTGTGCTCAGCTGTCTGCAGTACATGTATCTGTCTCTGGATGAGTTCCCATCCATCTCCAGCAATGATGCCCAGTGCAGGGCTGATAATCACCTGCCCAGACCCTGCCACACTGAAAAGATCACTCCTCGCCATCCCATCATGGCCATCTGCAGCGGCAATGACGTAAGCATGTGCACACTCATTTAAAAAGTGTAAATATGTTTTTTCTTTTTTGAAAGAACTTAATACTTTTATTTAGCAAGTATGCATTAAATTGATAACAATTGACAGTAAAGACATTTATAATGTTACAAAGAATTCTATTTCAAATAAATGCTGTTCTTTTAAA
The DNA here is from genome assembly GCF_001515645.1 of Sinocyclocheilus grahami. NCBI lineage: Eukaryota > Metazoa > Chordata > Actinopteri > Cypriniformes > Cyprinidae > Sinocyclocheilus > Sinocyclocheilus grahami. The sequence goes on along the minus strand of NW_015505882.1, from coordinate 363,888 downwards.
CTTTCTATTCATCAAAGAATCATGAAAATTTATATCAAGGTTTCCACAAAAAATATTAAGCAGAACAACTGTTTTCTGCATTGATAATAAGGAATGAATCTTGAGCAGCAAATCAGTATATTAGAATGATTTCTGAAGGATCATGTGACACTGAAGAAGAGTAATGATGCTGAAAATTCAGCTTTGATCACAGGAATCAATTACATAAATTTAAATTGCTTTACAATAGAAAACATTTATTTTTAAATTGTAATAATATGTTGTTTTTTTTATTGTATTTTGATTCAGATGAATTCAGCCTTGGTGACCAAACATTAAAAAATCTTACTGAACCCAAACCTTAGAACAGTAGTGTATTAATACATAAAAATCATATTTTTATACAAATAAAATCATATTTGTGCGTTCAGATGAAAGTTCAGCTGCGTGGTCGTGTTCCTGTTCCTGGAGAGTATGTGTTGGTGGTCGAGTACGCCAGTGAAGACCAATTCCCGCAAACGTTTAAAGTGTCTGTCAGCTCACTGGGTGAAACCACTCATCGAGAGGAAATAACACTGCTCCACTGCAAATACAGGTGTGTTTGTGTGACATTGCAGCATTTGCCTTTTCTTTTATTCTTCAGGTATTCACACTCAACTTGAAGGGGTCATATTCTGTATTTTGGTTTATTTCTGCTGTTTGTTTTTGCATCAAACGAGTCATGTTTTGTTTGCATTTCACATAGAATTAAACATGCTGTTTTTGATACCATACCTTTAAGATTTTTATATGACCTCTTTTATGATTGGCTATGCGGTTTGCATGTAAAATGCATGTAAAATGAGTCCTATTTAATGTTTTAATGTAACATCACAAGTTTTAATGAATCATTTTTCTATATTCATCATTCTTTAAGAAGCATGGATATTGCCGTTTAATTCTTCAATTGGTCTTTTTCGCTTTTCTTAATTTTTCTCTGCATTTGCTGATTGATTTGTGTGTATATCTTTCTGTGTATGTGTGTGTAGTTTCCTGTGCCGTGCGGTGTCTGTAGATGACAAGAAGCGCGTGGCGGTCTTTACTCTCTCCACAGAGGCTGATATCCAGCTTAGCACAGACAGAAGCAGTTTTTTCCTCGTGAGAGACTTTTTCTGCTTGAATCTGCCATAATGTCTGTTTGTGTACACTGTAAACATGCCATTTACAAGTGTGTATCTGATTTCCCTTCCAGCACAAAGTGTTCCTCATCCCTCGCGCGCAGTTCACCATGGAGTACCTGAAGCCCAGAGTTCACTGCATCAGCATACATGGACACTTCTCTCCAGACAGGTGACTGAACAACATTCACACAACATGTGAATCTTGAACTGAGTCTTTTGTATTACATCATGCGCCATTAGACTCAAACACTTGTTTTGTTGATTGTTTTTGTTCAACCTTTCTAACCATTTTATTTTATTTCATTGTATAAATTTTTTTTATTGTGTACTGTTTACTGTGTTACCATCTTACCTAAAACAAAATTATTTCACTGCTTTGCAAGCACTGACCTTTCTGGAAATCACATTTAGTTATTTTTCAGCCTTTTTTGAAATTATGACATTTGACTAGTCTACATTTTTACAGTTATAAGTACCTATGATCATAAGACATGATTTGTAGGTATTTTAGGTATCAAAGTGAAGTATATCCGTATGTATTTAACACAATTTCTCCTATTTATGTTCATGTTTTATATTCTCTGTTTTCCAGTGGCTCCTGCATCCCGTCTCGTTTCCAGAATCCTCCTCAGTCTCTGGTCCTAAAAGAGGGTCAGGCTTCTTCTGTGCCGGGTTCGATTATAGCTTCAGCCCCTGATCCCTCCCTGCATGCAGCCAGGCCCATGACCTCCAGACCGCCAACCGCTGCTGATAACAGTGAACACATGCTTCTGGACCCTAATCAGGTACATCAGGCCCATTACACTCTCATTGCTTTCTTACTGTTTCTTCCTTTAAAAGAACCTTTCCCCCTCCATTTATCCATCCAGTGCCCCTGTCTTGAAGTTTGTATCTTTCTGATACTTAAATGCTAATACAAAAGCATGTCTGCAAGTCTTCGGATGTTCATTTGTCTGCTTCCTTTCCCAGAATGCTGTAACGTATTCAACACGTGTACATGCGCTGGGCCGTTATGTGTTCATCCTGCATTACCATCAGCCCCTGCACCCAACTTACAACGTCCAGGTCCACATCAATGGAGGACGCATATGGCAGGGTGAGCAAATAGATTAACACAGACTCACTATTGACTTGAGCTTCTGTTTTATCACTGAAAAAGTCACTCTTTGTATTCCAGGCCACGTCAACGCATCCTTTTGTCCCCATGGTTACGGTTGTCGTGGTGTGGTCATGTCAGAGAACCAGATTATCCTGGACGTGACGGACTATGAGGTCATCCTGACCCTGCGTGTTCCAGACAGGAAGACATTGTGGCTGGTGAGTGTTGTTATCACATTTGACTAAAGGTGAAATGAATTGACAATAACAGTGACACTTCTTTTCTCTTGTGTGTTTTAGGACTATGTGCTGGTGGTGCCAGAGAGCACTTACAGCTCCAGCTTTTTGACTGGGGAGCCACTGGACAAATCTTACGACTTTATCAGCAACTGTGGACAAAACAGCTTTTACATCAAGTATGATACTGCATGATTTGAAAATTCAGGGTGATAATTATAGTCATGTTATGGCCTTAAATAGGCCATAAATAAGTAAATATGTCGCAGATATTAAAATGCAGTCCAATTGTGACTAAATAAATATAAAAATGAAACACTTAAAACACATACACAGCATTATTTTAATTTTTTTAATTATTTTTACTTATGTAAACTATTAAAAATTGTTTTCGGTGATTGAAATAAAGCTGAAATAATATAAAATATACATATTAGATGAAAAGCTTACGCTTAAAAAACGAAAATTAGAAATGTTTCCTTAGATACTAGTTAAAGGGGTCATATGATGCTTTTTTAAAGATCATTATTTTGTGTATCTGGTGTAACAGAATATGTTGACATGCTTTAATGTTCAAAAAACACATTATTTTTCAAATACTGTACATTATTGTAAGTCCTCTATGCCCCGCCTCTCTCAAACGCTTCGTTTTCTACAAAGTCCCTCCTTCCGACAAGCGCAGTCTGCTCTGATTGGCCAGCTGACCCAGTGCATTGTGATTGGCCGAACACCGCAAGCACTCGTCGGAGATGTAACTTCCCTTACCATAATCATGAGCTTCATCTGTCAAAATAAATGTAAAGACAGTAAATAATGTCATCAGTTTTACTGTTATTGAAATATTAGTGCTTTTAAAGTATTAAACTTTAAGTGAGTGTTTTTAAATAATTAAATCAATTCATTAATAAAAACCTTAAATGTAAAAATGTAAATTACACACAATTAAAAATGCAACAATTGCTGATTCCATTAAATTAAAGAAATCTCTAATACGGCTGATAATATGGTGCAAATATATTGTTCATAAACGTATCCCGATATAACATTATTAGAGTGCCATCCATCTTAACATTCCCTCTGTCCTCTCAGCCCGTCCACAGCGTCTCCATTCTGTCGTAACTCCACCATGTCTCTGTCTGCGTTCTTCAATAACGGCGCTGTGCCCTGCGGCTGTCATGAGGTGGGTGCAGAGAGCGATACGTGCGAGACCTTCGGAGGACAGTGCAAGTGCAGACCCAACGTGATTGGCCGAGACTGTTCCCAGTGTGCCACGGGATACTACGGCTTCCCCAACTGTAGACGTGAGTATCACCAACCACATGGTGGAACGATGGATTGGTTGATGGATGGATGGATGGATGTTTGCTTTTCTCTCTAGCATGTAACTGTGGCACTCGTCTGTGTGAGCCTGTGACGGGTGAGTGCATCTGTCCTCCAAGGACCCTGCAGCCCGACTGTGTCACCTGTGAACCCCAGACGTTTGGCTGCCATCCTCTGGTGGGGTGTGAGATGTGCAACTGCTCCAGGCCTGGAGTGGCTTCACTGGAAATCGGCTGTGACACACACAACGGCCAGTGCAGGTACAGTAGAGCAAGACACACACACGCATATATACTGCATGCAGTGGCTCATGGGGTCGACTTTCTAAGAATCTGAATGTTTATGAATATGTGGTTTAAAATTTGCCCCAGTTTAGCTCAGGAATGCCCAAACAAATGAACAAATTGAAGCTTTTTTGGCCCATCAAGGACCATTTTAGGACCATCATGATTTTTATTTTTACATTTTTGTTTGTGGCAGTTCAGCACTTTTTCCACAATCATGTCTCAAGGATGTAGTATATGCGTCCTTATACCTCATTCCTGTGACAATTCTTCTGACATCATATTATTTCTTCATCATTAATTCTCTATCAGTGTTATTCTACTATTTTTTTTATGTACTGTTATAGTGTTTATTAATATAAATACAATAAAAAATTGTACATGTTCTCTTTCCAAATAAATAAATAAAAACAATATATTTGAATTAGCTTCATTAGCTATATTTCTTTTTAGCTTTAATCTATATTTATGTTTTAGTTTTAATAATTTTAACTTAACCTTTTTTATTTCAGTTAGTTTCCAAGGCAACTTTTCTAATTAAGTTGTTAGTCTAATATTTAATTCCATTTAGAAATTAGAGTTTAAGACGAATTTCATTTATAGTCAGCATGGCAAACTGTTTTAATCATATGAACTAGTGAACAAGAAAAAGTTTAAATCAGGGGGAAATGTGCTTCTTTTTATATATAAAAAACAATGGTTCAATGGAAAATATAGCAAGTGAGGCAAAGCAAAAGCACACCTGTGGAGGTGCAAATTGAAGGAAAAAATACTTAATTGAAAAAGAACAACTTCACACTCACTTAAGCATTGGCTATTTTTAATCAACGTTTCGGCTAGTAGCCTTTGTCAAGGTACCTTGATTAAAAAAAAGAACAACTGCACACAAACGTTGATTAAATGCTTAAGTGAGTGTGCAGTTGTTCTTTTCCAATGGAAAATATAACCATTGTAATTTGTTCTTTTGATTTTGGGGTGAAATATGCCATGGACAGGTTCTTGAGATTTGTGAAACTAAACGTGTCTGGTGTTTGAAGTCAGCTCGTTTGGATTAGATTTATTAACAAGTGTTTACAACTGACCTTTTTATGCCTGAGCCAAACTTTTTTCTGTGAAGCGCTGCCTGAAGAACTGATATTATTAACCGCTGTCTCTGGTTAGAACAATACTGCCTATATAAGGATTAAGTGCAGGAATTCCAGAGGTATTTATTTTTAGGAGATTTTATTTCAGTCTATTGGCTGCACCATCCCCTCATTAGGCCGTGTTTAAAATCCACGAGGAAGCGGGATTTGAGGTGCTGTGACTGTGAGCTGCACAATCTCTCCACCATCTCTGCATTTAGAGAGAATATCATAAATTATAACTCATGCATCATCCATTGAACATTGTCATGTTAATTAACTATAACTGGATAAATGGAAAATAACTATGGCAGTTTGCTTATAGTTGGATAGAATGCTTTAGGCCAAAGCCATGAGCTTGTTTTTGGACTGGGTCTGGTAGAGTATAATGACTATATTTTGGGTCACAGGACATTGTCACATTTCTTAACCACATTCCCTCTTTAGCATGAGAGCTTGTTGGTTTTGTTGAGACATGATAAGAGCACTGCTACAGGTATCCCATCATCTTAGAGCATCAGCTGACTCTGAAAACACATAATACATACTTCATGTTATTTGCATCATTCTAAAGCACATTACTCCCTCCTCAGGTGCAGGAACAACGTTGTTGGCCGTCAGTGTGACAGGTGTGCCCCAGGTTTCTATGGATACCCCAACTGCAGACCATGTGACTGCAGCGAGGCAGGAACTGAGATTGATGTCTGTGACTACATCACCGGACGCTGTTTGTGCAAGGTGACTCTTTCTTTCCTTCTGCCCCTCTTTTATTGTATGAGAATATGTATATATAATTTTTCACTCAAAACATTCAGGACTCTCCCTCATCATCTCTGTTATATCAGTGATGTGTTGTTTCTCTCAGGAAAATGTGGAAGGCTCTCGCTGTGACCAGTGCAAACTGGGAACGTTCCATTTGGACCCCACTAATGCTAAAGGCTGCACCAAGTGCTTCTGCTTTGGAGCCACTGACCGCTGCCACAGCTCTGACAAACGGAGGAATGAGGTACTCTACTGCAGCTAAAGACATGTTGTTTAATAAATAAAGAAATACACCTTTATACAAACGCATATACATTATAGTTTGGGATTGGTAAGATTTTTGAATGTTTGTGAAAGAAGTCTCTTATTCTTACTAAAGCAAAATAGTAAAACAGTAATATTGTGACCTATTATAACAATTCAAAACAACTGTTTTCTATTTGAGTACGTTTTAAAATGTAGTTTATTCCTGTGATGCAAAGCTGAATTTTCAGCATCAGTACTCCAGTCTTCAGTGTCACACGATCCTTTTAGAAATAACTCTAATATGCTGATTTGCTGCTTGAGAAACATTTATTTTTATTATCAAGGTTGAAAACAGTTGTGCTGCTTCATATTTCTGTGGAAATTGTGAAACTTTCCCCCCCCCAAGTTATTTTGATGAATTGGAAGTTCAAAAGAACAGCATTTATTTGAATTAGAAATCTTTTATAGTATTATAAAACTACCGCTTTTGATCAATTTAATGCTTGTTGAATAAAAGCATTCATTGAAAAACCTAAACTTGATTCCTCTTCCTAAACTTGAATGGTTAAATGCAATAGAAAGTGTCTTATGGAGATATTGAGCTTACCTATTCTTATCTGTCCATAAAATGTATGCAGTTTGTGGCAATGTACCAGTTACCAAAATATATCTATAAAGATTTGTCAATGCATTTTTGATATTTTTATCATGGTACGTCCAGTGTTTTCAGTGGCGTTGAATATCCAGACAGTACAATATCATAGGAATCATATTTTACCATCTTTCTGTTGAGTTGTCATCACAGGCTACATGCAAAAACATGTATACAGCAGTGTAGTCTGATTCACACACCGATGACCCTTGTGAGCTGGCTCTCTTAATGAATCATTGAAAAAGACTCATTACAAATCTTTCACTGAATAAAATCACTGAATCAGTCGGAGCAGTTACAGTACAAAATAAACAACTCGCTCCAACTGCAGGTTATCGCTCTTTTCAATGAACTTTTGTGTACTGGATGTCGGTGAAAATTAATTCAGTGTAAATACTGACTGCTATAACATTGAACTTATACCTTTGCTTTAATCTGCCCACCTACAGTTCATGGACATGGCTGGCTGGGTGCTATTGAGAAGTGACAGACAGGAAGTTCCTGTGTCCACGTATCTCGATCAAGATCTGGTGGAGGCTGATCTGAGTGATGTACCTGATGTCTCACAGGACCTTCACTGGCACGCTCCTCGCGCTTACCTCGGCGATAAAGTGAGTCCATAACAATCTGTGATATTCACAAGCATGTCACTCAACCAGAGTTGTGAAGAGCATTTCTGTGCTCTGATCTTCTACACCTAGACTTTATAGCCTATGTGAGTCTTATTATGATGACATTGCAGATGAATCTCCATCAGATAGCTCACATTAATGCTACGGGTAACATGAGGGCCAGACAAACAATCTGATAACTCAAGCACACCTTGTTTAGGCTGGTGCCAAATGTTAGCACCAGCTTAGTTGCTTGAGAAATCATGTCTTAAGCTGCTTTTGTGTTTTCTTTTCTATGCATCTGTGTAGGTGTCGTCGTACGGAGGCTACCTGCGCTACCGCTTGCATACCCAGACGATGAGAGGTGATGCTTTTCTGATCATTGAGACCACACGGCCTGACGTTATACTCAAGGTACTACAGTCTCCTTCTGTCAAGTTTACCAAGAGTTTTTACTTGAGGCCTAAGTGAAAGTCTTTGTGTGCAGGGGAATCAGATGACTCTGGTGTACATGGAAAGAGAGTATTCCTCTCCTGAAGACCCTCATGAGGGGATCGTCCACCTGGTGGAGGTGAGGAACTTAGTGCCCAAATCTAAAAAAGAAAAGAATATGGTCTTCGGAACATGAAAAAAAAACAGAATTGTACAAAATAATTCCGCAAATGCACAATTGTTGCAATTCAAGTGTGCTCTTTCTCATTGCAGGACAGTTTCAGGCATGCACAGACGGGAAACTCTGTGTCCCGTGAGGAGCTGATGATGGTGTTGGTGGCGCTGGAATCACTGCAGATCAGAGCGCTGCACTCTCAGTCTGCCCAGTCTGTGTCGCTGCGTGCTGCGGTGCTGGAGGGGGCCGACAACCTGCCCTCCGGTCGCCATGCCAACAACGTTGAAATTTGTCTCTGCCCAGGATACTATCTAGGAGACTCTTGTCAGGTAGTGTGCTTTAACAAAAACAAATTATTTTATATAATTACTTCTATACTATCATTTAATGCCTCTTCTTCTTTAGAGGCCCTGCGTGAACAGGACTTGTCAAAATGCCATTAAATCAATTTGCCTGGTTAATAATAATGCTGGAATAAAGTTATATTGCTGGGGAAGTTCTGTATTGATGCTGTTTAGGAGTTTGAACATTACTGGTTTAAACACATAAAAAGTTCTTTTTTGGGGGGCATTTTGTTTTAACGTAGAATTTTATAGTATTTATTTTTACATGATTTATTTGACAGTATTTCAATACTGGTACAAAATCCTGGTTCAATATTACAAAAAAGGTTTTAGTACAATTAAAATGCAAAATGTATTTGTTTTATGTATTTTGTATATTTTAATTGTATTTTTCTATACAGTTTACCCTTCACAAAGACTTTGTGAAGTGTAAACTGTATAAAAAATACAATTAAAATATACCAAATTAATTAGTGTTGCTATGTCCAACAAGCCGTAACATACTTTTGTTATGAAACAAAGTCTCAGCTTTCAAATCTTCTCATTTTTAGGAAATGTAAACAATAAATAGTGTTTTGTGGCTCTTCAATGTGTCGCTGTAATGCCTCAGTTCAAGCAGCATGAGAACTGATCATCTCTTCCTCTTTACTAGTTATAGCACAAAATAAACATGAATGAACATCAGAAGGTTTCTTGTTTCACCTGCAGAAAGATGTAAATACACACCATTTTTCAAGTTCAAGTCCACCGCGTCATTCTACTCTCTGGTTTGTTTGTCTGACAAAATGGCAGATTCGCCGTTATGATTGGTCAGATCGCCTGTCAATCAAACCAGCAATAAATATTAACAAACAACATAAAAGTAAATAAACATTAATGAAATCAGACATAACTAGAAATAGACAAAAGTAACTACTATTAACATGCTTATGTTACATTTTATGTTAAATAGTGATTAATCTAACATCTCTCTCCAAAAAAGAGGTTTTATTGTTTCAAAAAATTAATAGGATGTCAAGCTGTGCCCTGTGGCAAATTGTGCCATTAATTACATTTGGGGAGTAAAAGAATACTAGCAATTCACACACCATGCATACAGAAAGTTTATTTGGTATTTTTTATTTATTACATTTTATTGCCCATCCAATCAGAAATGCAGATTGATGCAAAACAAGTCATTATTAAGGAATACTGTGCAGTTGTTCCGACTGGGTTCTGGTATTGTTAACATGTTCATTCCTTCATCTCCTTCGCTCAGAAATGTGCTCCAGGATACTACAGAGATACTAAAGGGCTGTTTCTCGGGAAGTGTGTCCCCTGTAACTGTAACGGTCACTCTGACGAGTGTCTGGATGGCTCTGGCATATGTCTGGTGAGTCTGTTTCACGAAGTCATATATAAATCACAAACAGACTTAAATATGGGCAGTATATTGCTATTGCAGATTCCACTGGGTTTAGAAAGCAAAATCATAAATCTAATTAAGGTTTAAGATCCTGGGAAAGACCTCTCAATGTTCCAAGAATGGATGTTGGAGCACAACTCCAACTAAAAGTTTAACTCCTCATATGCAGAACTGCCGCCACAATACCGCTGGAAATCATTGTGAGCAGTGCCAGGGCGGCTTTCATGGTAACAACATTGTTGATGGCCATGCGGTGTCCTGCTCTAGCTGCCCCTGCCCTCTGCAAGTGGCTTCAAACAAGTCAGTTTGTCTTATTTCATCATCTGTACCACTAATTTACTGTTTCCTGTTTGTCTCTTTTTCTTTTGTTGATTTGCTTGAAATTTGCCAGTGGATTTTTTTCTTCCTGGTTTCTTTTCTGGCTTCTGCTTTTACTCCCAGGATATCCCAGCATGCCTCATTCTCAAATTAAAGGATGTTGTCTGTTTGATCTTATCAGTTTTGCCATTCGCTGTGTGGAGAAGCCCAATCATATGCATTGTCTATGTAGGCCTGGCTATGCTGGATCTAAGTGTGAAAGGTACCGTTATGAAGCATCCACTTATTGTGGATGAATTAAGAATTGGTGTAATTTTTGAATGTATGTATGTTTGATAGTATTTGTCATAATAATAAATAAAAATACTATAAAATAAAATAATTAAAATGTATCAATTATAATTTTTATATTAAATTAAATCAAATGATACATTTATACATGATAAAAATATATTAGTATTATTAATAAATAATTAATTACTGTAAATTTGAAAATGATATATATCAATGAAAATTCAATTCTTTTTTTTCCCCTTATACAGGTGTGCACCAGGTTACTATGGAAACCCAATGGTGATTGGCAGCACATGCCAGCCGTGCAACTGCAATGGAAACTCAGACCCCAACATGCTGTTCAACGACTGCCACCCTTTGACAGGCGAGTGTCAGAGCTGCATGCACAACTCCGCCGGGCCGCACTGTGAAATCTGTGCCCCGGGTTTCTACGGTGATGCCATCACTGCCAAGAAATGCACCCGTAAGACAACTTTTATACACAGTTGGAAAAAATTCTGTTTATGCAGTCTGGACGGCATTTCCTGTATTCAAAGAGTTCTCATGATTGTGTTATTTCCCACCTGCATTACCAAGGATGCAACTGTTCTCCTTGTGGCACTGCACATTGTGACCCTCACACGGGACAGTGCCACTGTAAGCCTGGTGTGGTGGGAGCCCACTGTGACCGCTGTGAGGTATGTCTCTTCATCTGTTTTGTCTTCATCTAATGTTTAGTCTTGGAAGTTGATGGCAATAGTGTTTTTTTTGTTTGTTTGTTTAGGATGAGGCATTTGGCTTTGATTCCTGCGCTGGTTGCCATAAGTGTGATTGTGATGCAGCAGCGGCATTGATTCAGCCATGTGACCCTGTTAACGGCTCATGTGCCTGTCAGCCTGGGGTTAATGGACCGAACTGCCGCCAGTGTGCTCCAGGTTACTGGGGCTACAGCCCTAATGGCTGCAAGAGTGAGTCAAACACACACGTACACACTGCAGGAGGGAATGTGATGCATTATGAGTTGAATTTATTGATGTATCTGTGTGTGGTCTGTAGAGTGTGAGTGTAGAGGAGGCCGCTGTGACCCTCGCACAGGAGAGTGCCATTGTGCAGCAGGTCTGACAGGGAAGCAGTGTGACACGTGTCTTTATAAATACAGCGTCCCTGTGCTTCATGAAGCAGATGTGCACTGTCAGCGTGAGTACTGCTTCACCGGTCACACTTCATTCATTCTTTCATCTTTACTGACTGATTCATTCATTCGCTAAGTGATTCATTTATTCATCCATTTGCTCACTCATTTGTTATCAGTTGCACTACCGTTCAAACCTTTGGGGTCAGATTTTTGTGTGTGTAAAAGAAATGAATACTTTTATTCATATAGATGGATTAAATTGATCAAAAGTGACAGTAAATGCATAAAGATTTCTATTTCAAATACATGCTGTTCTTTTGAACATTTAATCCTAAAAAGAAGTGTGAGTTTCCACAAAAATATTAGAAAGCATATTAGAATCTTTACATCTCAGGAATAAATAACATTTTATAATATATTCAAATAGAAAACAGTTATTTAAAATTGCAGTAATATTTCACAATATTGCAATATTTTTGATCAAATAAATGCAGACTTGGTGAGCGTAAGAAAATTCACAGAAACAAAAACAATGTTCAAAAGCATTAACTTTTACCACATTTTAGTATATATACACTCACTTAATAACTGAATGATCCGTTGAGTCGATAATTAATTTACTCACTCATTAATTCATTCAATCACTCTGTCAATACAAAGGTAAAGTGAACAATATTTTTTGCAGGTTGCAGTTCATTTCATACATCAGATAATGATGTTGTGCATTATGTTTTTAGCCTGTGACAGCTGTGTGATAGTGCTACTGGAGGATCTGGACAAAGTAAACGAACGTTATCAGTCCATTGCCGATCAGCTGACCAGCCTCAATGCCAGCTCAATGGCCTGGGCTCAACTAAACCGCCTCAACGCGTCCATTCAGGACATTGCTGTGAGTCTCTCTCTCTCTCACACACACATACAGTCTCTGACTCTGTATTAGGACTTTTAGATTTTACTATTTGCCTCACTTTAACTTTTAGTATTATAATTACAACTATATTTGTATGCCCTAGAATGCCATAAAAAACTACAACAGCACTTTGGACAAGAGCAGGAACCAGGCCAATATGCTGGAGGGAGAGCTGCAAATCATCGACTTGGATATTAAAGAGTTAGAGGAGAAGGTATGAGAACATATCATTAGATGAACTCATTCTGATTAAATATCCATTTGTTGTTGTTTTCTAACGGTCGGTGTCTAAAAGGGACCATTTGACGATATTGACTAACATTTTTATTGGGTGTCTGTGTTTTAGGCCTCAGTCACACAAAAGAAAGGCGATGCTTTAGAGGACAACACTAACTCCACACACACTAGAGCACAAGACCTGCTTGGATTCATCAAAGGCATCATGGGAGATGTGCAAGGTAAGAGTGCGACAAAGAAAAAAAAAGCTGTGTCTCATTGCATTTAACCTTTATACTTAAACTTTACAGCCACATTCAGCTGACAACATTTCTGCTTCTGCTCAGACATTATACTGCAGGTGAACCGGACAGCGCAGAACGAGACCAAGGTGATCGATGAAAAGGAGCTGGCTCGGAATATAGCAGAGGTGGAGTCCATGCTCAGAGACATGCGCTTCAGGGGCTTCGACCTCCAGAAGAAACTAGCAGAAAAGGAGCTGGACCAGGCCAACAAGTGTGAGTGACAGGACAGACAGAGTCTCTAAGATATGCTCACCAACCTCAGCCTTTTTCATTTTATTGTGTAACAGCATGGGACCTAAGCTTATAACCCTTTATAAATACTTGATTTTGGATTGAAAAAGGTTAAAAGCCTTTATACTGTACTATATAGAACTATAAAAGTGCATTTTAATGCATTAACTTTGCTTTGTAATGCACATTATAATGCATTATATTATATCACAAATAAATATAACCACTGTTATAATACTTTATACAAAAAGGAACAAAAATCTATTATAAATAAAAATAAGATTTATAAGTGCTGCATGTTTTTTTCTGTGTTTAAGATGGTAGACCTTGTCTTTCACAGCTTTTGTCTCTCTGTAGTGATAGATCGTGTGAAAAATGAGATTGCAAACCGGACACTGAATAATGAGGCTGTGGCAGAGAACATCAGAAACAAACTGAACCAGTTCAATCAGCAGCTGATGGACCTGAGAGATGCTATGAATGATGCCGTCAAAAACACAGCAAACGCCGTAGAGGCCAACAATATTAACCAGAAACGCATGGAGGAGTTGCAGGTATTTATACAAACACATGCACATACACAGGATTGGAACAAAATACCACATTTAAGAGTTTGAAAAAGTTGAATTGGGATTTGAGTTGGAGGAGGAATTGTGAAGAATGTGAAGTAAATTGATCTGATGTGTTTTTCTAGAACATAGTGAATAACCTGCTTAAGAAGCAGAAGGAGGTGGAGAACCAGCTTCAAATGGCAGAGGATGATGTGACCCAGGTCAACGAGCTGCTCTCCATGCTTCAGGACTTCAAAGAGGTACAGATACACAGGAGCGGCATGCTTGTGTGTGCATAATCAAATATAACATTTCTGTGTACTATAAATGAGCACATACTCGGACTCATGCATGCTGTCTCTGGATGATGTGTCGTCTCTATCAGGATTACGAACGTCTGGCTGCTCAGTTGGATGGAGCGAGGCAGCCTCTAGCTGAGAAGGTGCAGAAATACGCTCCTTCCGCCAATAAAATTCCCCTGGTGGAGGCTGCAGAGAAACACGCTGAAATGCTGGACCAGCTCGCCAATAATCTTTCCAGGTGCCTGACTATTTTGTAGTGCTCAATTTAAAGCTGCAGTCTGTAAGTTTTGCCTCTTTGTCACCATCTGTTTGAAAACCTGGAATTGCAGCTGTGTGCGGAATTATCTAGCTTGCGTGGGTTGTGAGTCGGCACGGCTCCAGCGCGGATTAATCTAATGTTTTGAGGAGTATGTGTGGCAGTCAGTCACCGCACCGGTGTGAATCCTATACTTAGTAATCACAGATTCTAGCCTACGTCTTGGAATATGACCCAAATAAGAATTTTCACCGTATATTACCATCTGAACAAGTAAGTAACAAGTCTGCCACGTTTGTTCTGACCAACTGAGGAAAACAGCATTACCTTAAATCTCACTACCAATGGTGATTAAATGTAAAGATCGGTTAGCTCATATCACATCAAACCGTTCAAATTATTATTATTGTTATACTTTATTCTCAAATGATTAATGTTAACAACATCAGCATTGGTGACTATGAGTATAGTGTGTATTAGCGTGTAGATTTCAATTTCTGCACAGTCTAATCTAATTGTCATACTCTTCGAATTTCATATTAAGAAATTATTTTAACCCAAAAAGCAAATTATGCTCCCTTCTAACTGGTTGTCTTTAAAATACAAATCTTTGTAATCCCAGGCTATCTGTAATCAGAAGCACATTTATAACTGGAATATAATTTAATTTCATTCACACATGTTTCATAAACACATAATCCTTTCTGGATTACAATCCGCCATCAAAATGATACATTTAATTATTCTAGCTGCTGTGAGAAAAGGCTATAAACGATCGGCCACCTGCAGGATCCTCACATGCGATAGCTAGTAGCCGGGACAACTTCTTTATGTTTACAGACGTGACGTAATGATGCAGCAGCATGCTCGAATTTCCCGCAAAAATCTACCAGTACCACTCAAATTAGAAAACATTATTATAAGATAACCATTGTGAATCAGGCTAAAGTAAGGCGATGGTTTTAAACACTGACTGGTTATGTACTTGCTCAAATATTGATTTCAGATAATTTTTAACCAAAAAAGTTAAGGACGGCAGCTTTAAATTGGCTTTTTAATGAGCGATTCTGATGCTAGATAGCAGGGTGACTGATGGCCAATGTATTCCAGTGTACATAATTAAAGGGCAGCAAATGAGGGATCCACAAAATTGCTGAATTGAACAAATATTTTACACAATATTTATGGAATTATTGTAAACAACAAAATGCAATTAGCAAAGCAATTTTATTTAACATTTCATATACAATGATAATTCAATGATAATATAATATGATAAATGTATCTTTATATGTAACATCGTGGCCTTGTGTTTGTTGGTGTGCAGTCTAATATCTGGCTCCAATCAAGACGGTTTCATACAGCGTGCTCTGAACGCATCTCGCGCATACACTAACATTATAAACAGCGTGCTGGAAGCTGAGACTGCAGCTAAGAAAGCCAATGAATCTGCTACTGAGGCTTTGGAGGTACAGTCAACCACACACTCCGTCAACTGTGCATGCGCATCAGTGCACCTTTATCGATGCATGTGTAAGTGACACAAATTAAGTTTTTATTGTTTATTTATATGATCTAGAACATAAAGGACACAGACCTGCCCCTACACGCTGCTAAACTGAAAAATCAGAGTATTGAGCTTGTGAAGCAAGCAGAGGAACTGAATAACAGCACTCAAAGTAAGAAAAGCAAACTAATGCTTCTTTCAAGGTACATCTTTGTTGGTGTGAACCTCGGTCTAATGCAGGCCTTTACTATATCTTTGTCAGGTCTAAAGCCACGCTTGGACTCCATACAAAAAAGTTTGCAGGATGCTGAAAAGAAGAAAGAGAAAATACTCCAAGACCTAAAGAACATTCAAAATAGCCTCAACGCCAGCCGAGGTCAGAGCTCAAAGTCCCCAGAACATTTATTTGAAATAGAAATCTTTTAAAACCTTATAAATGTTTTTACTGTCACTTTTGATCAGTTTAATGCATGACTGCTGAATGAAAGTAATTAACTTAAAAAATGACTGCCCGCAAACTTTTAAATGCTAGTGTATATATTCGAGTCTGTCAAGCTTAATTGAATCAAAACCATGACCTAAACATTGTCATTAATATGTGTTGAAATGATGCAGAAGACATAGCGAACGACATCGCAGCAGCTAAGAGTGCGGTGGAGCAGGCTAACAACACGGTGGCTAATGTTAGCAACGCACTGGCTCCAATTCAGAAGCAGCTGGAGGAGTGGCAGAAGCAGTACGGAGACTCAAACGCCACCAGCGATGATATCAACAGAGCTCTCAATGATGCCAATACGTCAGGTGCGTGTGAGGGAGCTCTCCTGAGTGAGCATGTGTGATCTCGACGTGGCTTTCACATCAAGTCCAATGTGTTTCTGTGTTCCTGCAGTGGCGGCGCTGAGTGACACTCTTCCTCAGCTGATGGAGAAGTTGGATCGTCTACAGAACACCTCATTTCAGCCGTCCAACATCTCCGACAGCATCCAGAGAATCCGCCAGCTCATTGAACAGGCTCGCAATGCTGCCAACAAGGTACAGCTCTTCAGAAGCCGCAAAGTATTCCCAGTTTTCCAGATACAAAAATTCCCAGATTGAAGTGGTGCTTTAGGCAGTGACTCGACTGTCTGTTCTTCAGGTGAGCGTGTCAATGCAGTTTAATGGTAACTCAGGAGTACAAGTGAGGATGCCCAGTAATGTAGCCGACCTGGCAGCATATTCATCGCTACACATGTACATCAAGCTACCACGTGCCACACGTACACTACGCCAAACTACCACCAATCCCCAGTTTGTCCTCTACCTTGGAAAAAATGGCGTAGGCTAACTTCCTCAGCTTATACCTTTTGTGTTTTATGATATGTTGCATGTGTTATTATATTAAGCTGTTTTGAGTTGCGCATATGTGTGAATATAAACACACGTGTCTGTGCTGAATGTGTACTGTAGTCCAGTAAAGACTATATGGCAATGATGCTGGAAGGATCAAAGCTGCGCTGGTACTTTAATGTGGGAGGAGATACAGCACAGGTGCTGATGACTGAGAGCGTGAATAAGGATTACTTCAGCAAAGTTGTCCTGGAGAGGTGGGAAACGTGCACACCATTGTTACCGACACATACCTGTTGAGCTTTGACTTCATTGCTATTATTTTCCAGCTGTATTTACTCTACTTCTACTGTATTTGTGTGCAGGACTCTACAGTACGGTCAGATGGCAATGTCCCTAGATTCAGAAGAAATAAATATAGTTAAGCAAAGCATGGAGGCAGGAGGAGAAAAAGGCCTGCTCAACTTACCAGCCAAAGAGACTGTGTTTTATGTCGGAGCTTATCCCACCGATTTCACTGTGAGTAACACAAAACCCCTGTCTATGGAGCAGGATATCTTAAACACTTAGGAGTGGGCACTTTTGACTTGAGCCAATGAGCAAACCACCTGAGCAACTCTTGTATTCTGCTAGGATGCATTAAATAGATCAAAAGTGACAGACGGTTTTATAAGTTACAAACAGTTTCTATTTTAAATATATCCTTTCTGTTCATTAACGAATCCTGAAAAAAGAATCACAGTTTCCACAAAAGTGTTTTCAGCATTGATAATAATAAATGTTTCTTGAGCAGCAAATCAGCATATCAGAATGATTTCTGAAGGATCATGTGACGCTGAAGACTGGAGTAATGATGCTGAAAATGCAGCTTTGCATCACAGGAATAAATGACATTTTAAAACATATTCAAATAGAAAATTGTCATTTTAAATTAAAATAATAATTCACAAAATGACTGTTTTTGCTGTGTTCATAAAGAATTAAATGCAGCCTTGGTGACCATAAGAATCTTAAAATAAGAGTTTTTTTTTTTTTTTACTGATTGCCATTGGTAAACATTGGATATTTAATCATTTTTACTTTGAGATTACCTTTGCCATCATCTCATACTCATTTAAAGTTGATAATTTAATAATAAACTAATATATCTTTGATTTGTTTCAAAGCAGCTTCACAGTAATAAATAGAAAAGTAATGTTGCACAATTCTTCATTACACAATTCAGTTTCAGCTGTAAAGCAACTCTACAGAAAACAATAGTGTGATCAGTTCAATGAATGATTTAATTCAGTTCCGTTGCATTGTCAGTGTTGCAAAGATCATCAATTATGAAACAAATTTGATTAAATTAAAGCAGGTTTACAGTAGTAAATAGTGTCATTATCCAGCTCAGTTCAAGTTTTGTTCTCATCCGATGGTGTCAGTGCAGTCATATCAATAATATTACTCCGTTTTAATTGTCTTTTAAACCCAAATGAGCAAGCCAAAGGTGACCAAAACTGAACTGGTGTAGAATTTTACAATTGGCCATTTATTGATTGAAAATAATTATCAGTTATTTTTTAAGCATCCATAATGATAATATTGGTGGATTTTCCTAAACATTTCACAATTTCGCACTCTCTTTCTCTCAAACACACAGCCTCCAATGGATCTGAACATCACGTCTCCTAACTTCTTCAAGGGCTGCCTGGAGTTATTAAGTCTAAATGAAGAACTAGTCAGCCTCTATAACTTTGAGCAAAACTTGCAAATGAGCACCACAACTGACCTCCCTTGTTCACGGTCAGAGGGGTTTCATTTATTATTTATTAAATCATATAATCTGTGTTAACCTCTTTGCGAGAGTGCGTTCCTTGTCAAATCGCTTCGTGTGTTTGAACAGGAAGAGGCCAGCAAATACGCCCGAGTGGGGAGTTAACGGAGTGTATTTTGATGGTTCGGGCTATGTTGAGGTTTTGTTCGAAACTCTGAAGGACGACCGTGTGTTTGAGCAGCATGTCAAACTCATCTCGCAAAACGGCATTCTCCTGTTGTTCCAAAGACAGGTGAGACGTGGCCTGCAAAACGTAGGATTTGTGATTGTCTGACGCAGGTTATGGTGTTAATGTCATTCTTTTCCCTTCTCAGGATAAGTATGTGTGCGTAGCTGTGCAAGACGGTCTTCTTAAAGTCCTACATAACCTTGATGGACGGTTGTCCAACTTAACTGACCCACAACAAGAGTCAAATATTAAAATCAGTAATGCACAAGTGAAATTTGTGAGTGAAACCTTCTATTTATTCCAGTAATTTCTCGCATATCTGCTTATCTCTGTAAGGTTGATTTATTTTAATGTTTTCTGTGTTTGTTGTTTTCAGTTGGATGTTATCTTTCAACTTTCGAAAAATGAAATGCTAGTGAGGCTAGATCGTCAGAAGATCTACACGCTTTCCAGCAGAGAGCTCAGCTTCACAGGAAGATATTTCCTGGGCGGAGTGCCAGAGGATCAGATGCCCGAGAGGTGACCATGCAGATATTTCCACAGAGATATTAGATGCAGGGCTGGGGATCCGAGGTAGAATTAACTATCTGTGCATGTCATTGCAGTTTAAAGAGTGTGTTTCATAAACACGGCTCCATAAAGGGCTGCTTCAGGACCGTTAAGGCCATGAAAAGCTTTGTTCAAATGAAGACCATGAAGAGTGCAGGGATCAGCTATGGCTGTCCAGATGACCTGCTGGTGAGCGTCTTCATACTTGTTTCTTCAGGTTGGGAATCTACATACAAATAATGCTAATGATTCCGGAACATCTGTGTACGATGAGGGAATATACTTACATTCGCACTTAGTTCATTGTGAAAAACGAGGCCTCCAGAGTCCAGGGTGTGAAGTAACGAATCCAGCTATGGTAAAGGCCCTGATGTACTTCAAGAAAAATCTTCAAACAAAGTGGATCTATTTTCTAAATGCATGTTATTGATCTTATTGTGAACAATTCATCCATGCATGTTTTTTTTTTAATGATTTCTTCAGTCAGTTAGTCCACTTAAACCCTTTTCTTTGTTTGATAAGCCATTGTAATGGAGATGTGCATCACAATATGCAAGAAAAGATCTGTCTCTACTTCCGTTTCCTCGTAACTGTAAGAACAAAGTTGCATTATGTCATTTCTAATGAAATCTGGCCGATACGAAAGTTTATTTAGTTGCTCTGAAAACAGCTGGTTAACAGCTGTTAAACACTTTCTAACTGCCTTTAGTCCAAGATGGGTGTGACCGCTTACTTTGATGCAAACATCATTTCCAGTTCATTTCTTCACTCAGTCCATTACATTTGTATATTTAAATGCTTCGCACCCAGCAACACGGGTGTCCGAATTTTTGCAACCAGTATAACACATTTCTTTTTAACAAATAACGTCTGTGTGAGTATACCCAAGCCTTTAGCTTAAGAAA
This sequence comes from Sinocyclocheilus grahami, assembly GCF_001515645.1. Classification (NCBI taxonomy): domain Eukaryota; kingdom Metazoa; phylum Chordata; class Actinopteri; order Cypriniformes; family Cyprinidae; genus Sinocyclocheilus; species Sinocyclocheilus grahami. Next base: position 343,290 of record NW_015505882.1, on the reverse strand, counting down.
TATGATTTAGGCCATGCCAATATTACTTGACTAGACACTTTGTTAAAATATGTAACAAAGCAAAGGAACAAATTGAAATGGTTAATAGCAAATGATCTTTTTTAGAATTGTTATTACTGTAAACATGCTAAAATAACCACGCTTAAATAAGCCACTATGAGAACGGAGTTATTAAATGAATCTAGATAATAAACCAGAATCGCGCAGCGGATTCAGAATCTGTAAATTCCTTATGATTCCCAACCCTACTGATTTCCACCATATATGATTTCTCCTGTATTAAGACGTGTTTATGTGTGTTTGTGTTGTGTGCCAGTTTACCCGTGAGGCTCATTTCACTGGTGAAGGTTACCTGAGCTTGAAAATGGACAATGTACTGGATCATCCAGACAACTTCTATGCTGGAATCGGCTTCAGGACAGATCAGCAAAACGGGCTCATGTTTTACCGGCAAGGCCAGGTACAAATTACACTGGTTACAGTTTGACATACTGACTATTGAAGACACTTGCAGCCATTGTCAAAGTCTGTGTTTGTGTTGGTCTCCTCAGAGTGATGTGTGTCAGGTGGTCTTGTCAGGCGGTAATGTAGTAGTCCGTGCTGGCAATAATGAAGTCACTTCTCAGAAGACGTATAACGATGACAACAGTCACTATGTTGCATTTTACCGCACAACAGAAGGGTATGCCACTATATGTTTGTTATAAATGTACAATCAAATTGTGTTTGTGACCATTTCTGCCTCCGTTTAGGTTACGCGTTTATATAGACGATGTTCTTGAGAGTGGAGGAGGAACTGGCAGTGCGGCCAACATCAGCGCGGTGCTACAGCCTGGCATTACTTATGTGGGCGGCATACCGGAGTCAGACGGCCTCACCGGCTGCCTCACTAACTTCTTCATAAAGAGGTGTGTGATGCAGAGAGAGGTGTTAGAAATAGATTAATGGAGGGAAATTCTAATGAATGATCAATTAAATCTTATACCTGAATGTATAAGCTTTATGAAAAGGTGCAGTTAGATCAGCTCTTATAATTTATACATTGTGTTCTTAGAATTAATGAACCCCAGACTGTTGAAGATTTGAAAAAAGCTCAAGAGGGACGCAAATACACATTTGTTTGCCCCTCCTCTTCAGTCCCATTGGAAATACTGGACTCACCACGGAGAAAGAATCCAAAGGTACTATTTTATTTTATTTATTTGTTTGTTTTTATTGGTTTTGTTTTATTTTATTATATTTTTAAATAAAATAAAATTACAAATTTAAAATCACTGTATTATTTTAATAACACATAAATGTTTAGTTTATTTAGAATATTATGACGTTTTAATATTATATTATTTGTAGTATGAAATCGATTTCCACTAACGCATAAAGGGTTTCTTTTTAATATCATATTATTTTCTTAATATCAAATAACATTATTTTAATGAATTTTGTCTGTTTGTGATTGTACAGAATAAGCCTCATGGAAGCTGGAGAAGTCGAATGGCACGTGAGTCCTGTCAGGGTGAGATGTCCGCCCAGGAGGAAGACGCTCATCATTTCAGTGGCTCCTCCCACAGCCACCTGAGATTTGATTCGCTGCCTCAAGCGTTTAGCAAGGCGTGAGTATTAAAAAAAAGCAAAAAAACACTGCAAACCAATAAGTCAATAATTATTTACATGTTATGGCTGATAACCGATAAATAGCTGATATTAAAATTCTGTACTATGTTGTATGAAAAAATTTAATTAGGCATCAACTGAAATTAGGCATCACAACATTATATTGTACAGTATGAAAAATGTATATTTATTTTGAGATTACATTTAACAGTGCTCTTAAAGGGGTCATATGATGTTGCTAAAAAGAACATTATTTTGTGTATTTGGTGTAATGCAATGTGTTTATGCGGTTTAAAGTAAAAAAAACACATTATTTTCCACATACTGTACATTATTGTTGCTCCTCTATGCCCCGCCTTTCTGAAACGCCTCGATTTTTACAAAGCTCATCGTTCTGAAAAGCGAGGTGTGCTCTGATTGGCCAGCTATCCAGTGCAATGTGATTGGCCGAATACCTCAAGCGTGTGACGGAAATGTTACGCCCCTTACCATACTGTGATGCCTGCGGCAACCACATGTGACGACCCCGGGCTGGACTCCACTTCGTCCACGGTGAAAGCCGATCCGGCGATCCACAGCACTAAGTTGATGTATTTCCTCAGTGACCAGCATGGATCAGCTCCAGGCATGACGAAGCAGATATCGTCCTCTTTTGGAAGACCAAACAAAATAGTTTCGCTTTCACAACGAAGCACACAGCGCCTTCACGACATGGCGGTGGCGGCAACAACAATACTACAGCGAGAATAAAAGTTATGCCTTCTTTCTTTGCGTGAACATTTG
>NW_015505882.1:328549-338920 GCF_001515645.1 Sinocyclocheilus grahami | reverse complement strand
CTGAAGACTGGAGTAATGATGCTGAAAATGCAGCTTTGCATCACAGGAATAAATGACATTTTAAAACATATTCAAATAGAAAATTGTCATTTTAAATTAAAATAATAATTCACAAAATGACTGTTTTTGCTGTGTTCATAAAGAATTAAATGCAGCCTTGGTGGCCATAAGAATCTTAAAATAAGAGTTTTTTTTTTTTTTTACTGATTGCCATTGGTAAACATTGGATATTTAATCATTTTTACTTTGAGATTACCTTTGCCATCATCTCATACTCATTTAAAGTTGATAATTTAATAATAAACTAATATATCTTTGATTTGTTTCAAAGCAGCTTCACAGTAATAAATAGAAAAGTAATGTTGCACAATTCTTCATTTCACAATTCAGTTTCAGCTGTAAAGCAACTCTACAGAAAACAATAGTGTGATCAGTTCAATGAATGATTTAATTCAGTTCCGTTGCATTGTCAGTGTTGCAAAGATCATCAATTATGAAACAAATTTGATTAAATTAAAGCAGGTTTACAGTAGTAAATAGTGTCATTATCCAGCTCAGTTCAAGTTTTGTTCTCATCCGATGGTGTCAGTGCAGTCATATCAATAATATTACTCCGTTTTAATTGTCTTTTAAACCCAAATGAGCAAGCCAAAGGTGACCAAAACTGAACTGGTGTAGAATTTTACAATTGGCCATTTATTGATTGAAAATAATTATCAGTTATTTTTTAAGCATCCATAATGATAATATTGGTGGATTTTCCTAAACATTTCACAATTTCGCACTCTCTTTCTCTCAAACACACAGCCTCCAATGGATCTGAACATCACGTCTCCTAACTTCTTCAAGGGCTGCCTGGAGTTATTAAGTCTAAATGAAGAACTAGTCAGCCTCTATAACTTTGAGCAAAACTTGCAAATGAGCACCACAACTGACCTCCCTTGTTCACGGTCAGAGGGGTTTCATTTATTATTTATTAAATCATATAATCTGTGTTAACCTCTTTGCGAGAGTGCGTTCCTTGTCAAATCGCTTCGTGTGTTTGAACAGGAAGAGGCCAGCAAATACGCCCGAGTGGGGAGTTAACGGAGTGTATTTTGATGGTTCGGGCTATGTTGAGGTTTTGTTCGAAACTCTGAAGGACGACCGTGTGTTTGAGCAGCATGTCAAACTCATCTCGCAAAACGGCATTCTCCTGTTGTTCCAAAGACAGGTGAGACGTGGCCTGCAAAACGTAGGATTTGTGATTGTCTGACGCAGGTTATGGTGTTAATGTCATTCTTTTCCCTTCTCAGGATAAGTATGTGTGCGTAGCTGTGCAAGACGGTCTTCTTAAAGTCCTACATAACCTTGATGGACGGTTGTCCAACTTAACTGACCCACAACAAGAGTCAAATATTAAAATCAGTAATGCACAAGTGAAATTTGTGAGTGAAACCTTCTATTTATTCCAGTAATTTCTCGCATATCTGCTTATCTCTGTAAGGTTGATTTATTTTAATGTTTTCTGTGTTTGTTGTTTTCAGTTGGATGTTATCTTTCAACTTTCGAAAAATGAAATGCTAGTGAGGCTAGATCGTCAGAAGATCTACACGCTTTCCAGCAGAGAGCTCAGCTTCACAGGAAGATATTTCCTGGGCGGAGTGCCAGAGGATCAGATGCCCGAGAGGTGACCATGCAGATATTTCCACAGAGATATTAGATGCAGGGCTGGGGATCCGAGGTAGAATTAACTATCTGTGCATGTCATTGCAGTTTAAAGAGTGTGTTTCATAAACACGGCTCCATAAAGGGCTGCTTCAGGACCGTTAAGGCCATGAAAAGCTTTGTTCAAATGAAGACCATGAAGAGTGCAGGGATCAGCTATGGCTGTCCAGATGACCTGCTGGTGAGCGTCTTCATACTTGTTTCTTCAGGTTGGGAATCTACATACAAATAATGCTAATGATTCCGGAACATCTGTGTACGATGAGGGAATATACTTACATTCGCACTTAGTTCATTGTGAAAAACGAGGCCTCCAGAGTCCAGGGTGTGAAGTAACGAATCCAGCTATGGTAAAGGCCCTGATGTACTTCAAGAAAAATCTTCAAACAAAGTGGATCTATTTTCTAAATGCATGTTATTGATCTTATTGTGAACAATTCATCCATGCATGTTTTTTTTTTAATGATTTCTTCAGTCAGTTAGTCCACTTAAACCCTTTTCTTTGTTTGATAAGCCATTGTAATGGAGATGTGCATCACAATATGCAAGAAAAGATCTGTCTCTACTTCCGTTTCCTCGTAACTGTAAGAACAAAGTTGCATTATGTCATTTCTAATGAAATCTGGCCGATACGAAAGTTTATTTAGTTGCTCTGAAAACAGCTGGTTAACAGCTGTTAAACACTTTCTAACTGCCTTTAGTCCAAGATGGGTGTGACCGCTTACTTTGATGCAAACATCATTTCCAGTTCATTTCTTCACTCAGTCCATTACATTTGTATATTTAAATGCTTCGCACCCAGCAACACGGGTGTCCGAATTTTTGCAACCAGTATAACACATTTCTTTTTAACAAATAACGTCTGTGTGAGTATACCCAAGCCTTTAGCTTAAGAAATATGATTTAGGCCATGCCAATATTACTTGACTAGACACTTTGTTAAAATATGTAACAAAGCAAAGGAACAAATTGAAATGGTTAATAGCAAATGATCTTTTTTAGAATTGTTATTACTGTAAACATGCTAAAATAACCACGCTTAAATAAGCCACTATGAGAACGGAGTTATTAAATGAATCTAGATAATAAACCAGAATCGCGCAGCGGATTCAGAATCTGTAAATTCCTTATGATTCCCAACCCTACTGATTTCCACCATATATGATTTCTCCTGTATTAAGACGTGTTTATGTGTGTTTGTGTTGTGTGCCAGTTTACCCGTGAGGCTCATTTCACTGGTGAAGGTTACCTGAGCTTGAAAATGGACAATGTACTGGATCATCCAGACAACTTCTATGCTGGAATCGGCTTCAGGACAGATCAGCAAAACGGGCTCATGTTTTACCGGCAAGGCCAGGTACAAATTACACTGGTTACAGTTTGACATACTGACTATTGAAGACACTTGCAGCCATTGTCAAAGTCTGTGTTTGTGTTGGTCTCCTCAGAGTGATGTGTGTCAGGTGGTCTTGTCAGGCGGTAATGTAGTAGTCCGTGCTGGCAATAATGAAGTCACTTCTCAGAAGACGTATAACGATGACAACAGTCACTATGTTGCATTTTACCGCACAACAGAAGGGTATGCCACTATATGTTTGTTATAAATGTACAATCAAATTGTGTTTGTGACCATTTCTGCCTCCGTTTAGGTTACGCGTTTATATAGACGATGTTCTTGAGAGTGGAGGAGGAACTGGCAGTGCGGCCAACATCAGCGCGGTGCTACAGCCTGGCATTACTTATGTGGGCGGCATACCGGAGTCAGACGGCCTCACCGGCTGCCTCACTAACTTCTTCATAAAGAGGTGTGTGATGCAGAGAGAGGTGTTAGAAATAGATTAATGGAGGGAAATTCTAATGAATGATCAATTAAATCTTATCACAACAGAAGGGTATGCCACTATATGTTTGTTATAAATGTACAATCAAATTGTGTTTGTGTACATGGTTGTGACCATTTCTGCCTCCGTTTAGGTTACGCGTCTATATAGACGATGTTCTTGAGAGTGGAGGAGGAACTGGCAGTGCGGCCAACATCAGCGCGGTGCTACAGCCTGGCATTACTTATGTGGGCGGCATACCGGAGTCAGACGGCCTCACCGGCTGCCTCACTAACTTCTTCATAAAGAGGTGTGTGATGCAGAGAGAGGTGTTAGAAATAGATTAATGGAGGGAAATGCTAATGAATGATCAATTAAATCTTAAACCTGAATGTATAAGCTTTATGAAAAGGTGCAGTTAGATCAGCTTTTAGGTAGGCGTGGCTGACTCTTAACTTTTATAAAGAATATCTCTTTGGATTTGAGACTTTAGTCTTTGCAACTTTACAGATCTTCTTTATGCACCAAGAGCTTGTAACACTCCAAAGAGAAAGCAAAAATGCCAAAATGACATACCTGTTTTAAACTGCGTCTCTGCAGGCCACACATCTCTGTGGGTGTGCGTGTGAACTCCTCGAGTGGACTGATTTTCCATGTGGCGGGAGGGAAGAGCCAGAGGATCATGACGCTCTCTGTGTTTGATGGCCATCTGATGCTGATAGTCACCGGCGGAAAGAAGACCAGCATACGCAGCAAAAAGAAATACGACGACGGCCTGTGGCACATGGTTCGTATGTGGGTCAGGCATGTTTTTAGACAAATTTGTGATTTTTTTTCTTTCCATATCTCTTATTTTCACAATGAACTGGTGCAGGTGTTTGTGCGAGTGGAGGCTGACCGGGCATCTCTGACGGTGGATGGCATCGAGATGCAGAGGAAGAGGGTGACGGGCGGAGGGAAGAGCGTGTTTGCTGCTCCTCTCTATATCGGTGGACTTCCCTCAGACCACAGTGCAGCTATGGTAAACACTGTCTTACACCAACCATGTTCAAAACCAGTGAACTGCCATGCTGTCTTCTGCTTTACACAGTGACTGAAGTGAAATGATCAACATGGGCAATAACTCAACGGGTCACAAATATTGCAAAGCGAACATTAGGCTGATGTTAGTTGCTAAGCTAACAGTGCGATACACTAATAAGTACACACAAATGTTGGATAAGATCATCTCTTTTTAATTGGATTGACTGTTTTATTTTATTTTTTTTTGTGCATTTTTTCATTTTCATTGAAATGCAGGTCTCCGACTACCATGTTTTATTTTATTTTAATCAAAATAATAATTTTATTTTAAGAACACACACACATATATTTCTATTAATATTATATATTTTTATTTACTAAATAATCATAGTATTTTAATAGGAGTTTGATGTTAGCATGAAAAAAAACCTTTTTAATTACATTGAACTATTTTATTGCTATTTTTATTTTATTTGAAATACAGGTCTTGATCCACCATATTATATTTTATAAACTTTTACAAAAATGTAACTAAATAATGCAAAGCAAACAAGAGACTTGATTCACAATAATTTTGATGTCAGTATGTTGCTATTCTAATAATGCCATACTCGAATAAGCACACACAGAGATCTTTTTTTTTAATTAGCTTGAACTATTTTTACTGCTGTATTTTTCATATTAAATATACACAAAGGTTATTTTATTTTATTGTAAAAAAAAAAAAAAGTCAAGTTACCACATTGTTTTAGTAAGTACATAAATATGTTTATTTTATTGTGAATATTATATTGTTTTAATATAATATTATTTTGCTAGTATGAATTCATATTCCAAATATGCATAAAATATTTTTATTAATAATTTTTTTTTATAATAAAGTGGATATTTTATCACATCTGTTGGTGAATATACAGAATAAACCTCAAGGAAGTTTGAGAAGTCAAGCTTTATTTTGAATATTATAGGTCAGGATTTTTTCCATTAAGGATATATTTAATGATTTTGTAGAAGGCAGCATAATGAAGTTCGGAGCCGCCTTCAGTTCAGGAGTGCACTCATGAGACTCTAAAAAGCTGTTTTTTTGGGCAGCTCACTGTGTTTAGGAACCGAGATTGTACAGATCTGAACATATTCACAGAGATATACCTTCGTGATGTGATGTGACTTTTCTTTCTATCCGTTTCTCTCTTTCAGGCTGGTTTCGTTGGCTGTGTGCGGGATCTGAAGCTGAACGAGGTGCTGGCACAGAGCCCCTCTCACAGTGTGGGAGTGACACCCTGCTACCAGCAGCCCCTCCAGCCCGGGGTTTACTTCTCCAGTCAGGGAGGATATCTGACCATCGGTGAGCCATCAATCAAACCATCAGATCAGACACACTTCAGATTTCATTCACAAAGACGGTGGACAACACACCTTGTTTAGTGCGCCTCTCTCTCTCATGCTAGACGAATCGCTGGTGTTAGGCCGGGACCTCGAGATCCTTTTGGAGGTCCGTCTGGTTTCAGACTCTGGGCTCCTGCTGCACACTGGAGTCAGAAAAACTCAACAGCTGAGTCTCTATCTGAACCAGGGCCAGGTGACACAGCCATGCACTCACACACATACATGCAATAAGTTACCCGTAACTCTTACAAGTTTAAATCATTTTCAAATGAGAGTTCAGGGAATGTCAACAGATTTCATTTCGGGTTGGTGGTGCTCCCTGAAGGCCAGTGGGATGAGTTTGTTTGTTCTGTGCAGGTGACTGTGTTGGTGAACAGTGGCAGTGGAGAGTTCTCAGTCAGTCTCACACCAGAAGAGTCTCTCTGTGACGGAGGATGGCACACTATTGCAAGTGAGTTGAAAAACACGAACACAACCATACTGCATTTAACCCGTGGTCTGTTTGAAAAAATGCATGTTATTTTGGGTCAGATTTTATAAAATGGGGTTGTACTTTGGTTTCCAAATAAAATAAATACAAAGGCATTTAGCACTTAAGGTTCCCCACTGGTGGACGAAGTACACAAATCTAGTACTTCATTGAAAGTGCTCATATTCAATTTTACTTATGTATTTTTTGTGTACTTCAGTATTAAAACTTAAAAGTACTGATTGATGAACCATGTTTATTATTTATTTTGGCCAGCACTAGTCATTACTCAGACTTTAAATATTTATCTACCAATTTTATTAGCAAACCTTTTTTATACACCATCAAAACAAACTTAAGTATACTAAAATCTCTATTTAAGTTACACTGCAAAGTGTGCAAACAAGTGAAATAATATGCCATATAGTATTTTAGAAATAAGGGGAAAACCAATTGTGGCAAACAACAGTATAAAAATACTTTGACAGAAGTCAAATGGGGTTAGTTCACCCAGTTACTCACACTCATGTCGTTTCAACCCTGCGTGAGTATCTTTCTTCTGTTGAACACCGTTATTCTGAATAATGTGGGTAACCAAAAAGGGTAACACTTTATTTCGATAGTCCACTTTAGACATTCTATTAACAGTAAGTAACTTTGCAACTACATGTCAACTAGCAGTTAGTAGAGTATTAGTAGACTGTCTGCTTAATATCTTCTAACACTTTCTTTGTCAACTTATTCTACTAACCCTAAACCTACCCTAACAGTCTACCCTGAGAGTTAGTAGACATGTAGTTACAAAGTTACTTATAGTTAGTAGAATGTCTACAGTGGACTATCGAAATAAAGTGTAACCCCAAAAAGTTGTTGGTATCCATTGAGTTTGGATACCAAAATTGTTCTTAACTTTTTATCATGTCCCTTTAACATTTTAAAAGGAAAGCTATGCAAACATACTAATTTTATAAATTGTTTGAAACTGTAGGAAGATGCATGAGAAGTAATTTGTGTTATCTTAAAGTAATTTTAGTAATAGTCATGCATTTCAGTGGGCAGCTTAAACAGCTTAGCTTCTTACAGCAGATTCAGTTCACAAATAACTGACAGTCATGACCTAATTACAGTAACTTACAGTAATCAATTCTAAAGTAACTTACAGTAATCAATACTAAAATTCAGCATTAGTAAATTTTGCTTTTCCTTCACTACATTCCAAAGCATTATTGTGAAAGTTTCCCAAAATAAAAATACTCTGATAAAATAGTATTTTAATTTTTTTACTGCAATTTTGTCCATCTTTTTTTTTTTTTTACTTTTCATCTGGTTCTAAACCTGACCTGAACAGAACAGAAGGATTAAAATATATAGATACTTCATAAGCAATGTATTTGCCATATACTTTCACACTTGAATATTGATATAATATATATATATATATATATAATGATTTTAGTTGTGAAGAAGAGCAATGTCATCCAGCTACATGTGGATGCGGCGAGTGAACATGGAGTGGGTCCCAAACAGAGCCGGTCGAACGGGGGCAAAGAGACTGTTTATCTGGGCGGCGTGCCAGGTATGACATCTGAACGCTACCAAATCAACATTTATAATTCCTGACAAGAGAACATGCAGCTGGCAAATCAAGAATGATCATTAACTAAATGAACCGAAAACAGAAAAGAATAAATCCCGCACACTGTCCACACTTTACTGAGTGAGTGAATAAATGGATATTTTGATGCATTTGCAAATGCAGAGTGTGCAGGATTTATTCTTTTGTTTCAATGTTTTTTTTCCCCATGTCTTTTTTCCTGCGTACCTATCGATTAAGCTAAATGAACCAAAATCTTACATTGAAATGTGAACGACTGAGGAGTGATAATCCGTGTTGACATAAGCCTGTTGTCCTCTGGTGTGCAGATACTATAGTGGTCCCAGGTCTCCCGTCCACCGTCCTCTCTTTCCACGGATGTGTGAGGAAAACCGTACTGAACCACAGGCCTGTCATGCTGTCAAAACCCCTGTCAGTGTCTGGATCTGTGGGGACTCAGGGCTGCCCTGCCTTATAGACCACAGCTGCATTAACCCTACATACACTCACACTATCAAATCAACAGGTGGTGGGTTTGCTTAGCGTTTAATTTAAACCAGTATTTATGTTATCTTCATGACACCCGTGTATGTAATTTTATTAAAAAGCACTGTAAGTGATGAGACACCACTGATAAACTATAATGTTCAGAACTGCAGGGACCAGCGGAATATAGAGATGGATTGGCACCATATTCATATCGTTCCAGGTTGTTTAATTAGTACATTTCATTGATACAATCTTGACCAAACACCATTAAATGGGTTTTATGGGAGTATTTAGTTGTATAAAAACACTGGAGGGCAATTTAATGTGGATCCATGTTTCCATGTGCATTCATTGTGTATCATCTGAAATCACTGGAGTTGAAAACTCGAGAAAAATTATTTTTGTCACTTTTGATATTTTGTCAGATTTCCTCAGTTGTATTTTTATTGGCAATAAACATTTCTTTCATGTTTCATGTCACATTTTACTCACTATTTGTTTAATAGTGTAGCTTTGGACATACAAAACACGTACGAGAATCCGTGAAGGAGTACAGGCAAACAACCCAGACTAGCATGAGACACACCTCAGAGAGACGACTGTGTTCAGAAGGTTGTTCTAATCCAAGCTCATGTCTTCGTCATCATCTTTCTTGTCTTTGGAATCGCCGTCATCTGTCTTGCTATCACTGCCCTCCATGGCCTTGGCAAACGCCTCCACATCTAAACACCAGGACAAAGCAAATGAGTGCTTGGGGGTACGGAACATGAAACAGTTATTACAAATGATGAAAACTTGAACTTAAGATATGCATATAAATTTGAATTGAAATAGTATGTTGATTGATGGACGTGTTGCACATCTCACCTCCTTTATTAGCGGCGTCCACTGCTTCAGAGGGCAGACCAAACTGGTTCATGAGAGGGCCGAGCTGACCAGAGGCCAGAGCACTGCTGAACATACTCATGGCCTGCACGGATACAGACACACTGCGTTTACATCAAAGCAGAATATTATATCAACAAGTCCAAGGCAAATATTTATGGAGATTCCCACAAATTGCTTTTGTAAATCACTACATATGCCTGGCAAGGTTTCATAAAATAAACACACAACAACGAAGTCTTAATTCATTGATGACAAATAGCAATTCTTCTGCCAAGCAATGTTTTCAGCCAACATTTAGCAGAATGGTCTTTTACAAACGCTTCAAATGCGGCTCGGCCAATTATAATAAGGACTGTAACTATCCATTTTATCTTTAACTTTTTTTCCAATTTATGATGGGCGGCAACTAACATTAAGGTGCAATTCCATCTGTGCTACTCGTATGGAGGTTTTTTTTTTCTTCATCAGTGAAATTAATGTATTATATATGACCCTGGACCACAAAACCAGTCTTAAGGGTCAATTTTTCGAAAAACCGAGATTTACACCATACAAAAGCTGAATAATAATACGATTTCCATTGATGTATGGTTTGTTAGGATAGGACAATATTTGGCAGAGATACAACTATTTGAAAATCTGAGGCTGCAAAAAGAAAATCTAAATATTGAGAAAATCGCCTTTAAAGTTACCCAAATGAAGTCCTTAGCAATGCATACTACTTATCAAAAGTTAAGTTTTAATATATTTACAGTAAGATATGTACTAAATATCTTCATGGAACATGATCTTTACTTAATATCCTAATGATTTTTGGCATAAAAGAAAAATCAATAATTTTGACCCATATAATGTATTTTTGGCAATTGCTACAAATATACCCCAGCGACTTAAGACTGGTTTTGTGCTCCAGGGTCACATTATTTCAATTTTTTTTTATAAATATATATATATATATATATATATATATATATATATATATACACACAGTGGGT
>NW_015505882.1:306642-318728 GCF_001515645.1 Sinocyclocheilus grahami | reverse complement strand
TTTTTTTTTTATTATTTTAAGGGGATTTTATGATACTAAATTATATTTATATTGTTATGATACATTTATTACCTGTTGACCATTTTTGAGCACAAATCTAAAAATTAAATATCTAACTTAAACTGTCGCAAATCTTGAATGCTTCGGAGCACAAACTTACGTTTGTTTTTAGAGAAGACACTTGGTAGATTATTGCTGAAGTGAAAAGTTTAAAAAGTGAAAAAAAAAAACTTTATGAAAAATGCACAAAAATACTATTTTTTACCCTAAAACGGAGTGAAAAACCAAAGCCATAAACCTAAAGTTTTCTTCCAGATTTGAGGTTGATCTCAAAAAAAAAAAAAAAGAGCTTTCAGTTATGGCACTTTTCCACTGCATGGTAAGGCTCACTTTTGGGGTTTTTTTAAGTTTTCTTCCAGATTTGAGGTTGATCTCAAAAAAAAAAAAAAGAGCTTTCAGTTATGGCACTTTTCCACTGCCTGGTAAGGCTCACTTTTGGGTTTTTTTCCCACTGTGTACAGTACCTAGTGCCACTTGTTTTAGTACCACCTTGAATTAAGGTTCCAAGCGAGCCGTACTGATACTAAAATGTGACGTGTGAACACTGCAGATCGGAGAGAATTGTCACTACCAGCGTCATTGGATTTGCGACAAGACACCAAACCTGCTAGATTTAAATAGCAACAGCCACCGCAGTATCATTTGTTCGCACTACTTTTTTAAACTGCTTTAAACAACCGTCGCACGCAACTTGAAAAAAGGAATGGCTGTATTGTGGTCAGTAGACGAGGTGGCGGCGCGACTATAACGATCAGTCTATAGTCCCACCCACTTTAAAGTGGTACTAATGTGCAGTGGAAAAGCAAACCGAGCCGAGTCGTACCACACAGTGGATAAGTGCCATTAGATTTTGTTTTGGTGCAGTACCAAACATTTCCACTAGATGAAATTCACTTCCCATTAATTTCCCATGTGTCATTTTTTACTTTTTTTTTCTGGACCATTTAACCTTTTCAAATCATGTCCATACTTTTTTTGCATTGTGCCAAAACCTTTACCAAGTTTCATGTCATTCTGATTAATTACGAAATTCTTAAATATTTTTTGGTCAAAAACGACCAAACAGTGCCACAGTGTTAAAGGTTTTCAGTTTAGTCAGTGCAATTTTGGTGAATCCCATTAGATTCAGTTTGGAGCACAACATAACAATCATACCCAGAATTTGAACATAATACGGTTATCATCAATAACACTATACTGGGACAGCCCTTCATTTCAGTGCATTATGAGCATGAGTGTGACCTGCTGAAACTGTGGAGAGGTCAGTGTGTTCTGGATCTCTTCTGCGCTCTGCGGGAGCGATTCTCCTGACGGCAGGTATGGCAGCAGTCTCTGCTGCACTTCAGAGTTAGCCAGAATAGGAGCCATGACATCAGGGGTCAACACACTCGCCAAGTCCACTGCAGAGGAGCAATGGACAACGTATTAAAGGATGGGAAAAGTGGGTGAAAATCGCATCAGAGGTACATCAGTTGTCAGTCTCTCACCTCCCGGCCCCTCTGCAGCCATGGCAGGCACGTTCATGGTGGCCAGGATGCTCTGGAGGTCACTCAGCTGGATGGGCTGCGTGCTGGAGGGGGGTCCCGCAGGCATGGAGGGAGTCTGGGCAGCAGGGGTGGTGGGGGTCACCGTGGGCGAGCTGGTGGAGGTAGCAGCAGGGGTTACAGGTGTGGTGGGTGCCTGGGTGGAGCTGAGGCGGGCGGCCGATCCAGAGGAAGGAGTGGCTGCTGCTGATTGGCTGCGGGAGCTGTGTGTACAGGAGAGGGATAATAAATAAAATATGTTATTATATTAAGATGTGTGAACGCAACACCAAAAATAAGCATAGAGAAATCAAAAGACGTACCTCGAGGTGGAGCTGCTGGTAGCAGGACCTCCACTGCCCAACAGACCGGCCTCTAATTAAGAGATAAAATGCAGCTGCAAATGTTTTACGAAATACACATAATAATATATGTTCCAATACAACATGCAGCTTTTTATATTTCACTACCAAATTATATGTAATATGCATGCATTAACATGCATTAAGTTGCCAGTTCCTGAACCTAATGAATGATGTGATATGCTTAGTGGATTTAGTGAGAGCTTTAGCATTTTTCAGACCTTGGACAGTCCCCGTGCAGTTTGAGCTTGAAAATGTTTTAAAATAAAAATTATTATTAATGCAAGTAAATAAATAAATAAATGCGCACCTTAAATACCTTCAAATATTTATCCAGTTAAATAGAGTGACAAATGAAAAAGAGTGACTAAGATTTTTGGTATCTAACCATCATAGCTGCTAAATGTATTCAGCAAACACAGATGTTTTTTTTGTTGTTGGCTGTGATAAGTCTATTCCACTGCATTTGAGAAATCTATTTTGACATTTCTGATTTTTTTGGCCCGTCTGTTGCTATGGTTATCACTATATCAATCATCACAATTTTAGTAATGATTCACAATCATATTAGTGGACTCACTCCCAAAGCTTTTAATCAAACTGCTAAGGAATTCTATATAGAAAGCAAGCAAGAGCGCTCTCTTTATAAATCACAGAAGCTGTCAATCACTTCAGTTCAGCATGAGCTCATACTCTACACTCCTGCAGCTGACTACACTGCACCTCTCTACCTCATATCTTCACTATTTATTAGTTCAAATCAAAGGACCCGCAAGTGTAGAACTCAGTCAGTAGCTGGGTTTCCATCCAAAGTTGCACATTTAACTTGTGCACAAAATTGGAATATCACATAAAACATTTGCGAATAAGCACCGTTTCCATCTAACGAGTCAAAGAGAACTAAATCGTCACTTCCTGATAAACTGGCACTACATATCACTAAGAAATGTATGAGAAGCCACCGAATATAATAATTTTCATATATAATAAATGACTTGCGTCACAAGCGAGCAGACGAAACACAATAAATGCGGTCATTGCTTTTGCAGTTGTGTTCTGGGAGGCAATTATACAGAAATACTTTGATGACAGACTTTGCTTGGGCATTTTAGAATGACCTTAACAATATTTCAGATGCTGTGCAACGAGATCGGTCCGCTGGTTAGTCAGGTTATGCGCAAAGTCACATGACTTTTTTTTGATGCGCATGGAGGAATTTATTCGCAAAATGTGTTTCCATCTCCCATTAACCATTTTTCACACAAGTCAAAAACCACCTCAAGCGAGCGTAAAATTTTTTGTGAATTAAGGGAATTTTTTTCTCTCTATATTTGGCGTTTCCATCACTCGTTTCTGATGCGATACTTCAAAATACGCATAAAAGCAGAGTGATGGAAACATAGCTAGTAAACGCATTCAGCATTCTGAGCAGATTGATTAACCTAAACACCTTTGATTGGCTATGATGCGGAACACTTCACAAATATTTTGTAAATAGAAATATTTCCCTTTGAAAATAGAAACCCAGAGTATGTACACCATATTTACTGGTAGTGCAGAAAGGCCCCAAACCTAGTTTCACAAACTAATTGGAGATGTGAGAATCACAAAAAATGTATGGATACAAAACAGACATTTTTATCTGAAAAGTGTCAAGTATGCATCCCTGACTCATGTATAAAAGCTCTCAAGTGGTCAAGACTGCACATGTGGGTATTGGGTCAGGCCCAAAGACGTTCTCCATCTATGGCAACCATATCACCCTGTAGCCCAAGACTGGTTACCCACTGAAGCTAAGCAGGGCTGAGCCTGGTCAGTACCTGGATGGGAGACCTCCTGGGAAAACTAGATTGCTGCTGGAAGAGGTGTTAGTGTGGCCAGCAGGGTGTGGTCTGTGTGGGTCCTAACACCCCAATATAGTGACGGGGACACTATACTGTCAACAAGCACCGTCCTTCAGATGAAACGTTAAACCGAGGTCCTGACTCTCTGTGGTCATTAAAAAAATCCCAGGATGTCTTTCGAAAAGACTAGAGGTGTGACCTTGGCATCCTGGCCAAATTTGCCCATTGGCCTCTGACCATCATGGCCTCCTAACCATCCCCATATCTGCTGAGTGGCTTCATCACTCTGTCTCCTCTCCACCAGTAAGCTGGTGTGTGTGGTGGGCGTTCTGGCGCACTATGGCTGCCGTCGCATCATCCAGGTGGATGCTGCACACTGGTGGTGGATGAGGAGATACCCCCTGACAATGTAAAGCGCTTTGAGTGCCTAGAAAAGCGCTATATAATGGTGCTTTTCCACTGCGTGGTACAACTCGGCTCGGTTTGCGTTTCCACTGCAGTTCAGTACCGCTTTAGAGTGGGCGGGATTATTCACATGTCGTTATAGTTGCGCCGCCTCTACTACCACGACTGCTAAAAAACGTTTTCATTCCGCGTCGCCCCATCAAGCTCTCGCTGGATCCGCTCCTCTGCTATCAACCAGAGGAACGTCTGTTCTTCCTCAACAGGGGGAACAGCCACTTTTTGGTTGTTAAAAAAGGTGCGCTCGTTCAAAACAGTTGCGTTCGATCCTTCGCTGGCTGTGCTGATTTAAATCTAGCGCTTCTTTTGTGTTTGTGATGCAAAGTTCAGTGATGCAGGTAGTGACGATTCTCTCTGGCCAATCCGTGATCAGCAGAGTTTACTCGTCCCGTTTTGGTAACAGTACGGTTCGCTTGGAACCCCAACCAAGGTGGTACTAAAAAAAAGTACCAGGTATCAGGTACTGTACCCAGTGGAAAACCCCCCCAAAAGTGAACCGTACCAAGCCGTACCGTGCCGTACCGTGCAGTGGAAAAGCACCACAAGTGTAATGAATTATTATTATTATTATCTTCTATCACTCACCACCAAGAGCAGAGAGTTCATGGCTACCACCTCCTCCACTGCCCAGAGCCCCTGGAATGGGGGGGTTGTTCAGGTATTCGTTGACTTTGCGACAGTACTCCTCATCTTTATCTGTTTTCGGCTCCTTTAGAGAGATGCGAGAGATGGAACAGCAAGCACAAACGTGACGACAGCTGATCGGGTATCACAGTCCCCTCCGAGTGCATCATTTCATTATATTCTGACAAAGCAAATCTGAAATGCTGCGTCGCAAAAAACGCTACAATCTTTTACTCACCTGCATCCAAAAGAACAGCCTTTTAGAGCCGGCCTTGAATTTCAGCACATACACGCGTCCTGTAGTGCACTGGTTCACCCGCTTAAACTCGCAGTCATCCGGGAATATTATCAGATCCTGAAACACAAAATCAAGACTTCGATATCCATATAAAACATCACCGGTTGCATGCTAAACAGTAAACAGCCCTCACATCCTCCACATTTCCAGAGGTCCTGTCCTTCCAGCAGAAGTGGATGAGCGAGTCGTCCGTCTGCTGGATGTAGACGGTGCCTTTGCGCTTGTCCGGGGTCACTGTGCTGCTCTTCAGGGTCATTTTACCGGCCCTGAACTCAACCAGATATTTACTGGACGAGCTGCGGGAGCCAGACGCCAGGCTGGGGAACAGAGCTCCAGATGACATCCTCACTGCTGGACACACAATACAAACAGTTAAAACACACAGCATCATTTTAAGCCATTTCTGAATTCATAAAAAAGCAGGTTTTATCAGAGCTCAGTGCTCATCTTCAGCACATAGCTGATAAACAACATGAAGCTTAAAGATGTGAGCACAGTTACTCAGCAAGATTTATCAGCACTCCAGCTGGCTTCAAAAGACAGCAGCTGGCTTGTATTTGTACAAATATATTATTTTACATATTAGCTTAATATATACTATAGTACGACAATTACCACAGTTTCACCCCCAGGCTGAAAATGTAATCATATTTTCATTGTTTGGTTCACTCAATTAGCATTAGCTGCCATTTAAACACCTCACGCTCAACATGACTGCGCATTTTGTTTCCGATGCATATTTAAACAGATCTCGCCGCTATAAATCCGATAATAACATATTGTAACAAAAGCACATCATACCGGTGGAGAAGTCTGGTCTTTCGTGGGGTTTCCAGCAGCAGATATGGGTCTTTAAGGGACACTCGCTGAAGAGTTGCAGACAGACTGGCGAAGAGTGGCACGAGACTTCCTGTATCCTGGTAGCCGCGTTCCTATTGGTCACGTTCGTGCGTAAGGCTGTATTTGATTGGCTGAATGACATGTCATTCTTTGCATGCAGCAACTGCTGTGTCATTGAGTGCAGACAGAGCCGCGCTCTTTTCATGCACTCACCTAATGATTAGTGCAATGTCATATTTTCATTGAACAATCTTTAAGGAAACGGTTTCTACCGTTTGTAGCACTTTCACATGAGGTTATAATGTTGGTCAAGTTTATTTGCACAAAAACGCAGTATGATTGAGTTTTCACGATTGAGAACAAAATGTACAAATTTCTCAAGCACAAATATGAACTCCACGGCGAATAAAAAAAAAATAGATTCTCTTTTGTCAAAATCAAACTTAAGCCTCATTCGCATCATGACACAAAACCTAACAAAAACTAATTTACTCCACTGCCTAGACCAATTAAAAACCATTACAAAAGCTTCTTGTATATTGAGTTCCAGTTAGTGTGTACAAAACCACATGAGTGCAATACATTTATACCATGCTTTACATTCAGCATTGCCATCGAAATAAAACACCTTTTTAATCGCACATCAATAGCAACATTCAGCCTAATACAATATAAAACATTATAAACCACAAAGACTTTTTCACAACACTATTGATATCCAGCTAGTAGTGCAGAATTCCTGCTTTTAAAGGAATGAAACGGAGAGGTTATCAATGCAATTTATTTTATTCCAAAAGAATCCACGTTCAAACTAAAATTTCAATTAGTAGAATTGATTCTCACCAGAATGGCATCCCCTTTAACTCCGTTCAAAAATGAAGTATAACACTCATCTCACAGAGAAAATACCTTACGACACCATGATCAAAAAGAAAATTCAATACTATAAACATAAAGCATTGCACAAAATAAGGAGCGATGTGCTTATGATTGCTAGAAATCTATGTGCAGCATCTTGGAGCATACAGACATTCGTAGATTGAAAATATGACATCCAGTGAAGAGGAACACTTAGTCATTCCACTTACACAATAAACTGACACAAAGCCGCATAAAATAAAATCTAGTTTAATTGTGGAATATTAGTTTTATAACGCTATTTTTCAAATAATCAAAATGTACAAAATGAAGGAAAAGATACAATACAGGATGCAAAACAAGTAGTGTACTGAATGTGATGTGTGTGTCTAACAGATGCTGAATCGATTTTGACATTCTTGTTGATGTTTAGTACTTAGAAAGATGGTTAGAAAATTAAATAAAATGTCTAACATATTCAAATAAATCTTAAAACACCTTTAAGTGGGAAACAAACAGCTCAAGATGAAGTACTAGTGACTCACAGATGTGTTCAAAATCAGGCACTGTGGGAAACCAAACACGTTTGTGTACTTGAGAAGAGCAACAATGATTGCATCGGTGTGCTTCAAACCCACTCATCTGACCTGTACGCTTCAGATCATCTCTACATGAAAAGAATCGCTTTTATGATGAATGAGTATATGATTGGTTGTCAAATACTTTTCATGGCATCTACAGGCAGGAAATATTCTCTCAAATATTTACGCTTACATAAGCTGCCATTCTGTACGTTCATTAAGACTGAAATATTATGTGGGGTTTGAGCAGTTTGATGGGTTGCATAGATTTTGTCCCGTTTCTCAAATACACAGTGTACATGTCTATGTTTGAGAACGGTGATAACAGATGCAAATGCTGATGGATAAAACAACCCAAGACGCCCTACTTTTCATAAAACAAATTCAATGGATAGTGCTTGAGGAACAATTTAGTGTGACACCAATACATTATAACACCTGTGAAATATGAAAATGTGCATTTACAGTATGTCAACAAAGCCTTATTAAACAACAGATTAATGTCGGTACAATCAGCCTATTTTACATCCCATGAGTCTCTGCGGAAACCACGAAGTGAAAGGAAAAAAGAAAAACAGCTTTGAGGCCATTTTTAAAATGCATGATGAGGCTATTTTACGTAAAGCTTAATCTGAAAATCCAAACGGCAAAATATTGTACCATTTAAAACAAACGCTATGGCTTTTTACATTAACTGCCACAAGCGCACACACATCTACACGCACCCACAGTTCATTATTAACATTCATCATCATTCACGAAACATTACGTCGTTATTTCATTAATGCTTGATCACCTTCACGCTCAAACATCTGGAATTAGTTTTCATATGTTAAACGCCTACTGTACATGGAAAACGGCCAGAGCACTTCAGAGTCACATTTTATTGGTGATATAACTACATCTTTATCAAGCTCCAGCATCACTGACAGTGAACAAACTGGAGCTTGATGAGGGGTTTGTACGTTCAAAGGCAGAAAAAGGCAAACTGGTTCTTCTACTGCTGTTTTGACGCTTTCCTCCATTGATAAAACCCAAAGGGCTGATGGGACGTGAGAGAAGATGCTTCCAAAGGACAAAAGCACAATCATAAACGCAAGTGCTGAAGACGGAGGCAGCTCAATATTAATGAGAGCATAAGCGCTATCATTTTCGGTTGGATACGATATGGTGCATTGTGTAGAGGATTGGTGTAGACGGGGAGGGAGAGAGAGAGAGAGAGAGAGAGAGAGAGGGAGGAAGGAGGTGACAAAACCTCTGCCCTTTGAACTTGCACCTCTTCATCAGTAGATATCAGGACAGTCTGTGTATTTCCTATCAAAGTAGCCACCAGTGTACAGCCAGTCCTGTGATCCTGTGTACGGATTTGTGCCTAACTGAAACCACCTAAAAACAGTAGGAGAGGTTAAAAATATTGCATAAATAAAGCACACACACACACACAAAGCAAGCAGTAAAAACAGTGCAAAACTAACCTAGTCGACCACTCTTCATCATCTTTGGCCCGCTCTTTACGAGCTGCTCTCTGCTTCTCTTCCAGTCTCTCCTTTTCACTGCTAGCTTCATCTGCACAAAGAAAGTCAATGAAATCAAATGTTAGTCTTTAGCATGTATGAACAGCAGGGAGCGCTGTAGGGCTGCCGTTCATTACCAATGTTGCCGTTCTCCATGGCTCTGATGTCAGGCCGCAGGCGGCAGTCTGTTGGTGCCAGCACTCCTTCCATGCCAGGCTCCAGCTCATTCAGCGTCATGGCAAAATTAGTGAAGTTATACATCTAGAAGTGAATAGAAGGGGTTTAAAATCAGGTAGACCACCATTACTACACTACCGTTTAAGAGATTGGTGTCAGCAAAACTTTTGGTCTGTAAGAAATTAATACTTTTATACCGTAAGGATGTGTTAAATTGATCAAAAGCAACAGAAAAGATATTCATAATGTCACAGAAGATTTTCATTTTAAATAATTGCTGTTCTTTTGAACGTTCTATTCAAAGAATCCTGAAAAAAACATGCATCACAGTTTCAACATTGATAAATGTTTCTTAAGCAAATCAGCATATTAGAATGATTTCTGAAGGGCCATGTGATACTGAAGACTGGAGTAATAATGCTGAAAATTCAGCTTTACATCACAGGAATAAATTACACTTTAAATTCATTCAAACAGAAACATTTATTTTAAATTAAAATATTATTTCACAGTTCTTACAGTAAAACTTTTGATCAAAGAACCCAGTCTTAGTGAGCATTAGAGACATTAAAAAAATGATGAAAAATGATCACACCAACCCCAAACTTTTGAACGGTAATGCATTTCATCTTTAAGAAATCATCAGTTTGTTTACGAGTTTGTTTTGTGCATTCAGGTTACTGCACATTAACATAACAGTGATCACAGTGTGTACCTCTGCTGAATGAGGTGGTCTCGATGATATTCTCCATAATAATGTGCTACCAGGAATCACGGCCACAGTCTCCTGTACATCAGGCATTTCATCTGCATCCTCGTTGATGGCTTCTGGCTCCTCCTTTTGGTGAAAGTACATAGTTTAAACACTCAGACAGAACAATAACATTCCCTAAATGCTTTAATTTTTATTATTCACACAATACCCAGTATTCAGAAAAAGCATAAACGCAAGACAAGATATCAAATCAAGTGGCATCTCCAGAATATCTATTGTTATACCATTTAAAATGTTCTTTTTGAGAAAGGTTTGGCTTGAAAAGTGAGCTTGGGATTTCTTTAAAACAAATGTCACTTGGTTACTTAGTTTCTTGTGCAAAACACAAAAGATGATATTTTGAAAAATGTTCGTAACCAAAAAGTTTGGGTGGCCATTCACTTCTATCCTGTGAACAAATACACTGAGACATTTCTCAAAATATCTTCTTTTATGTTCCACAGAAGATGAATTGTCAATTAAGCTCCCACACCGAGAGACGTGACGTCTGTTAAATATAGCAATACACTGGGTGTGTTGTCATGTAATGGGACACGTGTTAAAATAAACAAATGAACTGACAAAAGCCTGAACAGAGGCAAAGGACTAAGGCATGATGAGTATTTTAACACACCTGCTCTCTCTACACCTACACACAGCTCTTCTGTACATACAGAAGCACATATTTAAACCACACACCAATACAAACAGTTCAATAACCCTAAAACAACACTCCATTATTCTGTGCATGAATCACAACAGACAGTCTAAGATGTCTACACCTCTTAATGATACTAGTCTACATCTTTCTCTTTGTTAGCTTAACATGAACACACAGAGAGCTTTGCTTTAGTTTTAAAAAGATAAAGAGCTCAGTTAATGGAAGCATTAGCAGTCAGGGAAAGAAGCAGCATGAGTGGTCAACTATTAGCTTTGCTATCATCTTTCACACCTGTTTCTGTTTTCGAGTGTCCGTCGTTCCCTTCTTCTCGAGCTTCCGATGGGCCTCGTACAGCTGCGGGTCGATGCTCCACATACACTCTGTCCATTTCCCATAGATCACACAGCACTTCTTCTTACTGCACGTGACACACAGAGGAAAGAACAGAAAACATGTATTAATTCAATAAAGAAAAATAAAGAAACAGGAATGTCTCTTAAATCCATTGAAACGTTGGCATGCTAGTTATTAGCTAGCAAGCTTATTTCACAAACTAGCATTTACACAAAAAGAAATATCTGTTCACCGGTAAGTGGACGGCTCATCAATTTATAAGGTTTTCAGGATCTAGGAACATGAACTCGCTGTAGATATTTTGAGTCAGATTCTCATTTTCTCCATTCAGCTTACTTCTAGTTGACTTTATTATTGATGTGTGTGGACAAGGTGTCGAAAATAATTCTGATCGCCCCCATGCTCTTGATGCCATCATGATGTATATTTATTATTCATGAATTATAATGTAGTTAGACTGAATATCGACTAGTCTTTGGCTAACAGAGGATAGTGACATTTTTGTTTTTTTAACCTTAGTTAAGAGATGAGCTGAAGCTAATTTTGGTTTATATCATAAAGAAATTAATATTACATTGGTCAATGTTGTTGTATTTTCTTTGTATCTTCTATGCATATTTCTATGTACAGTGCACAGCATAAATGAGTACACCCCCTCTAAAACTTAACAAATTCAGTAATTACTCGTTACTTAGAAGACATGTTAGGGTTCTTTGGAGATGTAATGTTCCAACAAGCCTGCTTGATCAATTACCAAAGAAGAATGCCAAAATTATTCAGCAAAATAAGATTTTCTTATCAAAGTGATACAATTTTGTGTTGCAAAAATGAGTACACCCTCCTGAAAGTTACTAACTTAAAAAAAATAAATAAATAAAATAAAAAAAGTGTATAGGTTTAAGGCTATTTTTGATCAACAGGTAAGTCTATTGAACCAAAACTTTTAAAGACAAGTAATTTCCTGACAATTAAAAGTGTTATATAGCCCACTAAATCATTCTCAGACTTAATGCTGGCAGCAGTGGAACCACTCGGGAGAGAACTGCCAGGTGACTTATTTATTAGCATAAAAAGAGGACAATGGTACAAGAGGAAAACCAAATTATTGTTTAAGTGTGAAAAATATAGCAGAAGTAGCACCAACATTCAAAAACAATGGACTTGTGATAAGGCT